>NC_073695.1:7840819-8008319 GCF_029784165.1 Wyeomyia smithii
TCCCAATCCCAATCCCAATCCCAATCCCAATCCCAATCCCAATCCCAATCCCAATCCCAATCCCAAACCCAATCCCAAACCCAATCCCAATCCCAATCCCAATCCCAATCCCAATCCCAATCCCAATCCCAATCCTAATCCCAATCCCAATCCCAATCCCAATCCCAATCCCAATCCCAATCCCAATCCCAATCCCAATCCCAATCCCAATCCCAATCCCAATCCCAATCCCAATCCCAATCCCAATCCCAATCCCAATCCCAATCCCAATCCCAATCCCAATCCCAATCCCAATCCCAATCCCAATCCCAATCCCAATCCCAATCCCAATCCCAATCCCAATCCCAATCCCAATCCCAATCCCAATCCCAATCCCAATCCCAATCCCAATCCAATCCCAATCCCAATCCCAATCCCAATCCCAATCCCAATCCCAATCCCAATCCCAATCCCAATCCCAATCCCAATCCCAATCCCAATCCCAATCCCAATCCCAATCCCAATCCCAATCCCAATCCCAATCCCAATCCCAATCCCATTCCCAATCCCAATCCCAATCCCAATCCCAATCCCAATCCCAATCCCAATCCCAAACCCAAACCCAATCCCAAACCCAATCCCAATCCCAATCCCAATCCCAATCCCAATCCCAATCCCAATCCCAATCCCAATCCCAATCCTAATCCCAATCCCAATCCCAATCCCAATCCCAATCCCAATCCCAATCCCAATCCCAATCCCAATCCCAATCCCAATCCCAATCCCAATCCCAATCCCAATCCCAATCCCAATCCCAATCCCAATCCCAATCCCAATCCCAATCCCAATCCCAATCCCAATCCCAATCCCAATCCCAATCCCAATCCCAATCCCAATCCCAATCCCAATCCCAATCCCAATCCCAATCCCAATCCCAATCCCAATCCCAATCCCAATCCCAATCCCAATCCCAATCCCAATCCCAATCCCAATCCCAATCCCAATCCCAATCCCAATCCCAATCCCAATCCCAATCCCAATCCCAATCCCAATCCCAATCCCAATCCAATCCCAATCCCAATCCCCAATCCCAATCCCAATCCCAATCCCAATCCCAATCCCAATCCCAATCCCAATCCCAATCCCAATCCCAATCCCAATCCCAATCCCAATCCCAATCCCAATCCCAATCCCAATCCCAATCCCAATCCCAATCCCAATCCCAATCCCAATCCCAATCCCAATCCCAATCCCAATCCCAATCCCAATCCCAATCCCAATCCCAATCCCAATCCCAATCCCAATCCCAATCCCAATCCCAATCCCAATCCCAATCCCAATCCCAATCCCAATCCCAATCCCAATCCCAATCCCAATCCCAATCCCAATCCCAATCCCAATCCCAATCCCAATCCCAATCCCAATCCCAATCCCAATCCCAATCCCAATCCCAATCCCAATCCCAATCCCAATCCCAATCCCAATCCCAATCCCAATCCCAATCCCAATCCAATCCCAATCCCAATCCCAATCCCAATCCCAATCCCAATCCCAATCCCAATCCCAATCCCAATCCCAATCCCAATCCCAATCCCAATCCCAATCCCAATCCCAATCCCAATCCCAATCCCAATCCCAATCCCAATCCCAATCCCAATCCCAATCCCAATCCCAATCCCAATCCCAATCCCAATCCCAATCCCAATCCCTATCCCAATCCCAATCCCAAACCCAAACCCAAGCCAAATCCCAATCCCAATCGCAATCTCAATCCCAATCTTAACTGTTTCTGCTAAATTAAATAATTTTGTGCGGATTAAATTTTGTATAGCTTGATTCGTCTAGAATTCGGAATCACAAAAACAGTTGTATCTTGGAATTGGTTAATATTAAGCTTATCGATTTTTCCTCTTTAAAGAAGATTTATTGAAAAAAAATATTCCGTTAAAGGTTTGATGATTTTTCACTTATTATTTTGGAAACACTCCACCCAAGTTTAAACTCTCTGTTGATCAACATAGGCGGCCATCTAAGTTCACGATCTCTTCATTTATGCAGCATTGTGCATCACTTTGTCACTCTTCTTAAATTTCTTGATATTGTCCAATATTTTAATATTGGGCGGAAATGAGAGCAATTTAGAGGATAGAGGTTATTCCTTCAATGTAGTTGGAAATGGACATTTCAACCGTCGAAAGATACAGGTTAGAGCGGGGGCCTAGTGTGGTTGGTAACATCTCCGCCAACCACGCTCGAAGCCTGGGTTCGAATCCCACCGCCGACATAGGTGTTGATGGTTGTGAGGTGGCGTGATCCACTCACAACCAACCCAACTGGTCTAGATTCAATTCTAGCCGGCACCGGGAGATTTTCGGAGGCGAAAAATCTCTGGGATCACGTCTTCCATCGCATGAGGAAGTAAAGCCGTTGGCGCCGGTCCGTTAATAAACGGGTCGTAAGTTAGGTGGGCGTCGGTGCTTGACACAAAACAGTGGCGGAGCTAGACCGACGGAAAATAAGCGAGAATAAAAAAAAGATACAGGTTTTCAAAACCAATTCGCTGTCAACAGATTTCAGATATGCCTACTATGAGCGCTGCTATGAAATGAACCCTGATCTCGGGTTCTGAACGTATCAAACCTTGAAGCCAAATTTGAAATAGAGCCATGGACAACCATTTTAATCGATCATTTTTTATCCGGCTGAGACTTTGTTCAGACGTTCCTGTTGGTTAAAGATGTCAATCTGGGCTATCAGTAATTTTCTTAAATCCCGACTGATTTTGATATAATGTTTTGTATGTAAATATGATACAGATGAATACAAGCATTTTAAGAACCAAAACGGATTGTTTTATTAGTATGTCGTCTTCGGCAAAGTTGTAAATAATTATTTTGTTTTTCAAAAATAAATGTACACTGTAAATATTTTATTGCTAAAAGTATCACATAAACAATGAAAATTTGTTATCTTAAAATTAGTATTTTTTAACCCTTATTTTCTTATGAACGCTACGAAAGGCTGAAAAAAAGTTAACACATAACAAAAAAAACAAATTTAAACCAGAATGGTTTGTTTGATTAGTGTGATGCCTTTGGCATAGTTGTAACTTTGTAACTTTCAGAAGAAATATACACCATAATCTGTGTAGAATCGGTGTCAGAGGGACTTTTACGCTTGAGTTTATTTTGAGACATTCTCTCATCTTTTCACTTGACACTTGACGTCCCGCTAAATTCCAGAGAAAAGGACACACACAATTGAATAAATACCTCTCCAGACCGTTATAATTGTCGACACATGGCAGAGTAACTTACAAAGCTAGGTAAATGAGAGCAGTAGAGTCTAAATATAGACGGGTAACGGGAAGGCAAAAAGTATAAAAATCAGTCACTGACCATGGTGACAAAGTAATCTTTCTTTCCGTAATAGTCGTTAGAGAATCAAAGGTAAGCTCGGTTTCTGGCAAAAACGCTCGTAACACTACCTCGGACCCTTCACGGAAGAGCAAGTACGAAATCTGTGGTCGATCAAACTGAACCCTCTAGTGCCCAAATTAATTTTCAGACGGACTTCGAAAAAAATCACTATGAAGATTTATAAACATTTTTTAAGTTCTTATTGAAGCTTTTTAGGGGTTCAACTGAAGACCGTCTAAATGCGGCATTGGGCACTAGAGGGTTAAGCTAAAGCTCGAGTTCAAACAAATATTGATGTTTAGCTAACATTACACACTGTTTTCAAGGTTATAAAAATGTGATCGCAAAAAGAATCCAAATTGTTCGTCATAGTTGTGGAAAATTTTATATGAACCAACTTTGTCGAAGACACTATATTGCCTATTTAAATGGACAGTTTGTAGGATTACGTATTCTCACGACCATAGAATCATTTTTTTCTTCAATGAAACTTTTTATTATGATTTTCAACAATTTATTAATGTTTTACAATGTTGTTTACTATAGCAAAATATACAATTTTACCAAAGAAAGTTTATTTTTTCCTTTATATTTCTTTATTTATCAAATTTCTCTTTATAATGCACTAATTTAATAACAGATATCTCCATAGTAAAGCCTTGGTGTTACAATCCGATTCGACACTCGACCTTCTATTGATTCTAAACAGACCTTGCAACTGATTCTTTAACTGGAAGGCTACAAGATACAGGGCCGGCGGTTGATGTGGGTAGTATGGGTAGTAATGCCCACTCGGAAAATATCCCTGTGGGTACTTACCCACACGTTATTATCAGACAAAACCAAGAAAATGTAATGTTTTCTATGTTCGAAACTTTCAATTGCCGCGCACATGTGCGAGCATCCACTTGGATAAGAAGGATGTCGCACAGCGAGAGTTTATAAAGCTACAGATTTCATGCATTTCTAAGGGATTTGCTTTAAAAAAATCGATTTGGAAAACTTCAAGAGCTACTTTTGTGCTTTTTTTTCATTGGTCAAAAAAGTGAGACTTACACTACAGTAAGTGAAGCCTAACCAGAAGTCCGCCTAAGTTTAAATTTGGGATGGAAACTTTTTTCGAGGAGATAAAACTGTTAAACCTTAACGTTTGCATTAAAAAAATGCACAAAATTTGCCAATTTTTCATGGGTTTAATTTCACACACACTATCGAAACAACCCATGCAGCATCAATCATAGTAACCCATGAATCAGCAAGAAATTCAACTTGAACTCTAACCGTGATGACGAAAACAGTAAGCTACTTCATTCAGAAGTGTGCGCGTTCAAAAAACGGTACCCCGCCGCGTCAAAAACGGATATCGTGCGACACTTTGTGGACGCCGGATATGCCCGTTTCAGCATTTACAATATCTTGACATTTCTGGACAAGAATCGAAAGAAAACGAATGGCCCACGATCCTGAGAAATAAGATGTTTAAAAGGAAGAACGAGGGAAAAGTGGCTAAATCGCTGCATGCGCTTGGTGTAAATTACTTCACGAACATGGTTGGCAACGACTGGGAGGGCATTTCGTATTTTACTTCCTCCACGAAGGAAGTGAGCTCCGAGGTAAAGTTCATTTGACACACCAAGTTCCCCAAGAAGGTACTGTGTGGCTGACAATCAGCGAGAAGGGGATGTCAAAGCCGCTCTTCTTTAACTCCGGACTGGCCGTGAACGGGGAAATTTATAGTAAAAAGTGCCTGCCGAAAGTTGCGTCGTTCATCAAAAAATATCATAAGGGCGAAAACGCGGTGAACAGTTTGGATCTGCAATCGGCCCACTACTCGAAGCAACCGTTGGAGCAGATGGAGCGTCCTCTCTGGGAATTTCTGGGCAAAATTTTGTCGCGAAAATTGATATATAAAACGAAGAAATAGCTCAAAAATTTACCTACACTCATGCTTTCGTCCGCCATGGCGATTGTTCCTACCCATAAACCTTCCCTATTCCTTACTACTTATCCGGGAAAATAGTGTGACAAGACATCTCTAAACACATATTACGTAATGCATGAAGGGGAGAAGGGGTTGAGGATTGGTTGAGACTCTTAGGTAACTGTTAATTTTTTTTTTAAATTAAAACTTTAAACTTTTAACTTTATATTAAAACTTAAATTAAATCTTTCGAACTAAATTTCTATTTTTAACAACGGCTTTTACCCGTTGACACACAAGTTCATTAAGCAGACAGTATTTGAAGTAGGGAAAGCGAAAAATAAGCGAACTGGAAATATGATACCGATATTGGAAAAATATACCGCATCCCGACGGGACTTGAACCTTTTTTTCTGGGGCAAACATAAAAAATATCTCTTGGTCTCATTTTGAAGGGCATACTTGACTCTATAAATAGAGGAATTTTCAAACATATGTTATTTTTTAAATTTTGATTATTGTGACATAGGGGGGAGGGGGGGTTAGCTTTAGTGTGACATCACATTTCAACTCAAAAAAAAAATAAATAAATAAATAAAAAAGTCACATACCTAACCTCAGCAGAATGTTCGTTAATTCTGTTTCACCGAGCATGTTCGTTTATGAATGACAGCGCAATTTCATTAATTTTTAGTGTCTCTTAATCCAATCAATACAAAAATTGTGACAAAATGTAAATTAGAATGCTTGGCTATGTAACATGTAGAGAAGATTTGAACTGCGAATTGATTGAAGAAGAGGAACTAAATATTGATGGTCTTTCAAAAATCAGCAATGATGCTGCAGTTACTGTCTCGGCTTTTTATGTCCTCGATATGCGACTCCATCAACAGCATCCTTGGACTAAGAATTGAACACCTTTTCTAGTTATCTTCTATATTTTTTTTCCTTTTAGTTTCAGTTTTTCTTCCAGTAAATAGTTCTTATAAAGAAAAAGTGCATTCCTAACGAATTTCTCGATTTTCAATCAATTATTACCAAAGAAGAGGGAGGGGAGGTATAAAAACGTGACGTAATTAAGGGGGGGGGGTCAAGGAAATTGTGACAGCATGTGAAAAGGGGGAGAGGGGCGTTAATTTTTTCCAAATTTTGAGTGACATCATTGATGGATCGTCCCTTATGAGAAAAAATACCAAAAAATAAATCTGGGTATTTTTATATGCATGATGTATAAAATTATTGAAATTTATGTCTTGTTTTTAAATTGAATTTACTCAAATTTAAAAAATAGCATGTTTTTAAAAATTCCTCCATTTATAGAGTCAAGTATGCTCTTTAAAGTGAGACCAAGAGATATTTTTTATGTTTGCCCCAAAAAGAATGACATACAAATGAAAAACGCATATTTGTTGATGAAAAATAATCATAACTTTGAGTTAAATTGCGATATTTTTGATGTCAGCATTGCAAATTGTTTCACTTAAAAAACTCTAAAAGTCATTCACAGACAGTTTTGAGATGAAACTTGAAATAAAAAAAGTTAGAGGGTAAAATGTGTTTTTTCATTATAAATCGGTTGTTTTCAAAAATAGAGAAAAACTTTTCTTTACAAAGTTACTTAAAATTAATGGAGCTATAACATTGTAAACAAATTTCTCAAAATCTTTTTTTCAAGATTACCAATCAATTAAAAAAACCCAATCCAGTGTGTTTCCAAACCCATTGCAAAAAAATATATTGACATAAGACATGCTGTCGTTACACTACGATAAACATGCGGCCGTATCTTATAAACAACCTCTTCAACTATTTCCTCAATGTCAATATATGTGAAATCTTAAAAAAAGAGGAAATTGAAATTTTTAGAGGATCCGTATGGCAAATGTTAGAAGGTCAAAAAAATTGGAAACATAACGGCAGGGCCACTAAATAAATCAGTTTCCAATGGCAGAAATCAGTAAAACTAAAAAAAACATCTCTTAATGTCTTGGTCCATAAACCTTGATCGATCGTTCGTCTCGCCGGTATTTGTTGATAGAAATCGATTAAAACTTAGCAGCTCACCGCAATAACTATAAAAGCAGCACATTTTTCGCACTGGCGGGGTCAGGTCGGCAAACTATTTTAACAATATGCAATAGCTGTTTCCTTGCGTTAATTTTCCATCCTTTTCCCAATCGCTAACGGATTGGCCACAGAACAAAAAAAAAACAAAACAAAACCGCAGGCGATGACAGCAGTTTCCACCAGCGCTACTCAACCCGTCGATCGACGGCAAGTACCTGCGAGGGCCCATCAATGTTTCACAAGTTTTCAATTTTAAACTAGATTTATTTTCAATTTCGTTAACCACTAACGGTGCCGGCAGCGAGAAGCTCTGCACAATAAAAATCAGCTCCATTCGGTGCTGGGGCTAGTGCGCGCACTGCCAAGTGACAACAGACAAAGTGCAAAAACTTGCAAAGTACCCACTTTGCAGTCTGCCAACGAAGCACCGTGTTGACCACCGTCGCCAGCCAGCAGAACGGAGAAGACGGATACCGGGTTACACCGACCGCGGCAACGATCCTCTGTGTCACACAATGGCCGGTGGGTGAAAAGACAAATCACGCTCGATTCAAATACTAACCGGTTGATGATTATTTTCGAATTGGTAGTTTTACACCCCAATTCTGATCCCTCTTGTATCAGTGTGCGACGAAAGCACGATTCACGTAGTATCAAAAATTGAAATTCAATCAAGAAGTTGTAGTTGAAAACGCTCGATGCGTGGGAGAAAATGGATTCTTTTGTCTTTCTCCCGACCGGGTGGTCCTATTGTAAGGCACCACCATGAAGAAGCACCGGAACACAGTGAGAAAAGTTTGCTCTGAAAGCAGTGCTACTACCGTCATTCAATTTGGCTCTGATAGCGCGATTATTTTAGTGCTTAAACTGCAGCAGATTTTTGATTTCCCCCAAGTCAACTTACAGCGGTGTGATTCAGCTAAATTGTTTCTGTGCAAGGAAAACTTTCGGTCAAACGACATTATTCTTTCCCAGCAGATGTGAGCTCAGCTGATGCTCGGTGTTTTGCTTTATTCAATAAACAAAAATGATATTCTATCTTTTACTTTAAAACAGCATGAAAACGTCAATTCATTCGGTGAAAATTGAGCAAACTTTTCAGATCAAGAAACATCTACTCCCAAGCTCGAATTCCGGTCCACTGCAAAGCCAGTGAGGAATCTATTCTATCGGGAGTCATTTGGAAGCCATCTTTCCCAACCGGGATAGAGGAAGGACAAAAAAGACTGCACCACGTAGGATAATGGAACCTATAGCATACCAAGGTATATAGAGATGCGCTGACGAACATTAAATAAAGCTGGTATTAATTATCAATATGAGCTTTGGGCACCGGAGAGCTTAATCAATTATGTGCACGACTTTGGTTTAGTTGAGGTGGGTTGGGTTGTCTTTGTTCGGTTCGGTTGGGAAAGTTTGCCTTAGCTTCTTCCGAAGAACCCAACATGGTTCAAACACGGGCAACGGGTTAGTGAGTTGGTGAGCCCTCGTACATCGCCTTGTGCGTGGGGTGGCAAACCGAGACATTGGGAGCATTTTGGACTGAATATTAAATCGGTCTTGATTAGAGGCATTATCGCCGGGCACGATTAATATGCCACCCCGAAGCGATACGACGACGGTGGATTGGAAAATCACACGAACTCGGCTCGAAAAGCCGGGCCGAAAGGATTGCGGCTTTCGGAGTGCACTGGCCATACTAATCGCCGATCGGATCAGTTGCAAATGAAGAAGAATGGGAGTTGAGAGCAGTCCGGACGTCGAATAATAGTGAGCTTTGTGTAGGATTTGTATGTGCCATCATATTTTGACCGGCACAGGTCTGCATCTGATCCAATGTGGGTGGATTCGCTTTCTTGGTTTAGTTTACCGCTCAGCTGTATACATGTGCTTGCATATATCTGAATCCTGATGGATGCTGATGATAGCGTATGCGCCTCGGGTCTTCAGGAGGATAGGTAAAACATTTAGCCATTAACGTTGATTGACAGCGATGATCAAAATTGAGTTGGATTTCTGTGCTCTCAAGATGCTCAGCTAGCTAGAGCCCCAGATATGTGCATCACCACTGCATTATAGTATTCTCCTTCAGTGGTTGTGTTGCGTGAGTGGAATTATGGTAAACCCATCGTTGTTGGTTTAGCATGCGTTTAGGCATGCGTCTCTGTTTGCCTCTTACAGCCCAGTGGTGCGTAGAACATCGTGGTTTATTGTCGGTGAAATTGATTCCGAGTTTTCCCGTCGGTGGACGACTGATTCAGACACTTCGATTGCATTGCGTTCTGAGTGTGTCCAATATTGTCACCGAAGTTGGCTGATGATTACGCAACAAACATAAATTAATTAAACGCGGAATTAAATCGGATTGTTGTGAAGTCGCAGAAACTACTTCAATTATAATTACGCTTAGTTAATAACCCTAAATGAGTTCTCCGCTAGTATGTAAATTTCTCTTTCTCCTGTGTTCTATAAACGCAGTTAACCGGGTTTCAGGGAACAGACTAGTTTTAACGCGTGAGTTAGTGGAAATTATACAACACAATTTTCTGTAGTCTACTTATTTATTATAGAATAACCATTATAACCATCATTAAATGTAGGTCTCCCAAAAAAATCGATGGAAGTATCACTTCTTAAGCGGATGGAACGGTATGCAATATTCGGAATGCATTGGTTGTTTGAGCTAAAATTGAAAATTGTTTACTGGAATGTATGGAAAATACGAAAGAGGATTATTCCAATACCAAATGATCCAATCCGACGCGTTAATAAGTAAACCGAGTGAAATTTCTCTGGATAGTTGGCAAAAGGAGTAGGTTACCTTTTATTATCATACATGATTTTTATTCTCTATTCCGTTAAACCCTTTCCCGAAAATGAGGTTTTTCATGATTTAAAAATACTTTACGATTATATTTAGGAAAAATACTTTGTAGACTAATTATTATTGCTGTAAAAGATGCATTTTGAAGAAAAAGATTAAAATAACCTTTTTTTTCAAGACTCATATAGTTTTTTAATATTACTTTTCAGAGTTAAATCTTTTAAAATATTATTGAAAGATGTGGGTTTTAAAGAAACTATATGATAAACTGTTTTCTCGTTTTCATTGTCAAAAAGGAACATTGAACTTTGAACACTTAGAGCGCGCGAAGCAATCACGATGATTACCGTGAAAATATCTCTATGCGTCTTCAAATGCTGGCCAATATGCTATTTCATCGTAACGGATACCTATGGCAGGTACACGTGGTGCTCTGAGCCACCATATAAAAATCTATGGAACAAGCAAAAAAGAATAAAAATTGCTAATTTCTGGATTGTTTCATTCAATAAATAAAGGATCGACGTAAAATTTATTGTTATTATGATACCGAATTATGATTGTTGTTCAAAAACGGTTTCCAAAATCACACATTATTTTTTCGTTGTAACAAACAGTCACTTGATATGGCAAGTTAAAAGGTAAATGAAACATTTTGCAAAAAAAAACTAGTCAAAAGAAACTATTTTCTATCAAGACATGGTCAATAAAATTACTTGGTTCTCAAGAGCAGTGGTTCACAACCGTTTTTTGTCCGCGTACCTCTTGACGATATATTCCAAATCAATTGCACCCCTTAAGTGTGGAACTTTTTTGCAGAGTGTATTGGTAGATCATGTTGCGGTAGTTTTGTTAAGGCTCCGAATTGAAGGTTTGCTTGATTGCTACAGTCATGTTTTAAGAATAATTTAGAACAACTAACGAAGTGTTATAAAGAAAAATTGCTTCGTCCGCCATTATTATTTTTCTTTCGCGTATCTCAGGTTGATAACCACTGCTCTAGAGTCACCATTAGTGGGAAAGGGTTAAACTCTTTCAAATTTTGAACTCTCTTCAAAACGATAACAAAACTAAGAAGACTAGAATAATTATCCAGCTTAAGCAGCCCGATTGTGAGTGCAATAGATTTTAAATAATAAGTTGGCTTCCAAAAATAATGATACGACAAAAATAAAAAATAATACGACAAAATCAGTAGGGTTAGCTTATAAGTAATGGCATGATCAACAACAGGATGCTGAAGAAGGATGCTGAGAGGATTATTGCAGGGGAGTTGGACGGTCGGAGGTCAACAGCCGAAGGAGTCGAATGAGAAAAAGACTGGAAGAAAGCCGAATATCCAATTCCGCCACAATTCAATGGATCGCGAAAAAACTATTGCGCCAAATTAATAGGCGATACACATGAAAGTTTTAGGAATTAAGTAATTCTTCATTATTAGAAGACGTACGAGAGGTCGTTCAAAGAGATAGCCAAGCATAACATGCACAATCATTTTTTTTTGTTTCGTTGGGATCATCACCGCTTAATTTTATTTCTGTTGAATTATCGACGTTTATCGGTGATACCGTTTATCACCGATAAACGTCGATAATTCAACAGTGATACAATTACTTTTTTCCTCCTCAAGAAGACTCACAGCATATTCAAGTGGGGGCGGATGTAACGGTAACTCCGCTCCTCCCATTTTATCCGGAAGGTTTACCGTTACGTTATTTGAAATAGTTAGAACCCGGAAAAGCAGGGTTCCTCTAACGGATTATTAAATTATACGGCGAAAGCCAGTACACAGCCTACTGTGCACATTAATCTAGGTTTAGCCAGAAATTCAAAAACTTGCACATGCTTGCACTTGCAAACAAAAAATGAAGAGCACAAAGAATTTATTATTGAGCGTCTGAGTACAATGAAATTAGATATCGAGAATAGGCAATGTTTACAATTAATTCTATACTCTCCCAGCTGGTCTCGAGGTACGATGCTGGCCTAACAAGCCAGTCGTCGTAGGTTCGAGTCTCGGCTCGGGAGAGACTGTTAGTGCCAGTAGGATCGTAGCGCTAGCCCCGCAATCGTCCTGTACACTTAACAGTTGGCTGCGAAGTCTGTGTATAATAAACAGAAGGTCGAGTTTCGGTACGGAATGTAGCACCAAGGCTTTGCTTTTTTTTACAATTAAAAAAAGTTGTTTTGCAGTGGAATCTAATGGAAATATTGCCCATTCTAAATATCTATTAAAAATTAGTCAGTCAGCCAGATCACGCACTAGAAAAATTCTACACACCCTATTTTTTTAGGCTAAAAAATTGTCAATAAATAATAAATTTTAATTTGGAAAAAAGAGTTTTTTTTTTTCTAGAATTTACAATCTAAAAGCACGTGCATATTAACTTCCTAAATACAAATGCAATTCAATGCTTCTTCATGTTATTTTTAATAAGAAGATAAAAAAAAAACAAAATTCCAAATTAAAATAAAAACGAGTTGTTTTTTTTAACTCATCGTTATTCCAGAATTTTTAGTATATAGTAAGGAATGGAGAAATGTAAAAAGTTAATCATGTTCCAATGGTGTAATATGACTCGAAATCATGAAGGTGAATAATTTTTAAATGTATTCGTTTTGGAGATATTAAAAACTTAAGTTTGGAAATATTTTTTACGGAATACGACTTTTTGTAAACCACATCCACAGGTACATAGAAATCTAAACATATAAAAATGCAGCTCTGTCTTTCTGTTTATCTGATCCATAAAGGCTTAAAAACTACAGAACCGATCAGCGCACACTGTTTCCAAAGCTGCAAAAACGAGATCGAAATTATTGTTTGAGGTTTTAGTTTTAGAATGTTGTTTTGTCATATCTGACGATGGCTGAATAACAGTACGCCGAAACGTCATGTTAAAGCAAACATAGTGTGTATATTTCACCGAGAAAGATCAACCATCCAAAGGGAATAAAGAGATCGAAATTAGTTTGACCCAAAAAACTAAATTTCAGAGCCATAGTGCCTTTAGAAAAGTTGATTTTGTGATTAGTCCACTTAACAGTGAGAAGCGAATTTTACTTTTCTCATTTTTGCATATAAAAATTCACTTTGTTCGGCAAAGTTGTTGCACATTTTATTAGAAACAACTTTCTCAAGGGTACACTGCCTATTATCGCATATCAGTCCCATCTGGAAAATCATCAAGTTTAGAAAACAGCACTTGAAGATATTTTTTTTGTTTTGGGTATTTCACCTGTTTGGGTGGGTTGAAAAATAAGGAAGAGACTAATATGCGATTATCTAGGCCATCGAGTAGCAAAATAATCGCATACCAGTCTCACTTTCAACCACTCGGTGTAGTAGTAGTCATGTTTTCCTCAAGTATGTTGAATATTGGCAGACGTTTATGGCCGCAGATAGTTTCTAAATATTCTGCATGGAGAATGGCGGAGACGTCCACCCATTACTTACCTCGACTTTAGGGTCGTCGTTGCAAAATATAAGGTTGAAGTCTTGGATATGCTACTGAATAATATCTATTCTTATGTCTTCAGTGTTTCGCAATTCGTGCTGTATAAAATTATTCCGTATTAGTCCGTGCATTTAGCATATTGGAAAAGTGGTATTGAGAAAGGGAAGTTTCCAATTTTATTACAACAGTTTGGATTTTTATATGCGAAAATGAGAAAAACCAAACTCGTTACTCACTTTTAGGTAGATTAATCACAAAATTCTAACTTTTACAAAATGGAGAATAATTGATAGAACAACTTTACTGAGGACACTATTACTCCAAAATCATTATTTTTTTAGTTAAGAGTAATTAGTGTAAATTAGCGCATTATTCTAGTAAAAATCGTCAACAACCAAAAATATATGTGAGAAAAAAATAAGCTTCTTTGGAAATATTGTTTGTTTCGTTGTAGCAAACAGTTTTGTAGATCATTCGAAAATTGTAGAAAATCACTATAAAAATTCAAATAGCAAAACAAGATTTTAAATAGCAATCTATAGATAACTCCGCAAAAGTCCATTGAAATGGATAGATAGAAGTACGCTGTCTTCCACAAAGTTGTTTCTTTTAAAATTTGCTACAACTTTGCTGAACAAAGTGGATTTTTATATCTCAAAATGAGAAAAATAAAACTCGTTTCTCACTGTTGAGTGGATTAATCATGTAATTGCAACTTCTACAATATGGAACATAATTAATGGAACAACTTTGCTGAAGACGTTACGGCTCTAAAATCAATGTTTTTGGGTCAAAATAATTTTGACCACGTTTTTGCAGCTTTGGAAACTGTGTGCAGCGTGAAATTTCGTATATAGGGGTTTGAGGGGCCGAGAAAGGTTGCCAAGATAGTCTCATTTCTGCACATCTCGGGAACCAATAGAAAATGGAACATTTTTGGTATGTAAATGTTTTTAGGGGCAACAAATAAGTCCATGATGATTAGACACTCCTCCCTCTTCTGAAAGGGAGGGGTTGAGTGCAAATGAAATACAAATTTCTGCACATATAGATATATCAACCTAACATTCATTTTACTCTGATTTTCATTTTTATCCATGTTTTTGATATGGGTCAAAATTCGTGAAACGGATCACTAAAAATCGCGATGTCTAATTTTTCCAAACAATTATTAAAAGCATCAAGAGTTTCGCTCGGGAAGTTGATTTTCCAATTTTTACTGAATTTGAGTAAGTTTTCAAGTTGTTATTGTCATTTGAAATTTAGGCCAATATTTTTTCAAATAAACATATCTTTAAGAATATTGCATCGATTTCAAATAAATTTTTACAGCAAATGCATCCTGATCATTATTTTTTCATTGCAAAGCAGAAAAAATCGATAAAAAGTGTCAAGGACAAATTTACGCAAACAATGCGAGCATTCCTAGCACATACGTCATGAATAGACACCAACCATTCCCTGTATCAATATCGAAAAAAAAAAAATTGACAGGATTCCCCCGTCCCAATAGGTCAATTTATGTTTGCTTTCGAAAACCTAGACTAATTTGATGTCTCGAAGGTAAAGGTTTTTCGAAAGGTTCAAAACAACCCCTTTTCTTGAAAGATTTCTAAGCCTGCTGTTGGAGCGTAATAGATGAACTGATGTCTTGAAAGAAAACATGCTGGTAAAAGCAACAGTACCGTATAGCATGTGTGGAGCAGAGTAGGGATGTAACGGATATCGGCATCCGCAAATGCGGAACATCCGCATGAAAATTGACATCCGCATCAACATCTGCATCCGTAATCACACATCCGCATCCGCATCCGCATCATACCATGCGGATATTGAAAAAAAATATCGCTTCATAAAATATTGCAGAAATAATTTCCTTGGTGTATTTACTGCAAGCCCAAATAACTTTTGCACTGGGGAGGGGCACGGTTATGTGAAAAAAGCAAAATATAACACAAGGGATGTTACGGATATCTGCATCCGCATCCGCAAATGCGGAACATCCGCATCCGCATCCGCATGAAAATTTACATCCGCATCAACATCTGCATCCGTAATCACATATCCGCATCCGCATCCGCATCTGCAGATGTCTGAAAAATCACATCCGTAACATCCCTGGAGCAGAGCGCCCTAGTTTCTCGTTGTCTATTGTCATTACAGCGGCCACAGCACCTATTCGCGTGCAATCAAAACTGCAATGCTGCTACTGATGGTGGTTGAAAGTTTATCTCATGAATGACCATAAAAACCATAAAATACTCAACAAGACTTGAACATTTTTGCAACGGTAATAAATTATTTTATTTATTTTTTATCTTCGATATTCACTAAATAATCATGACCGACATAATATCGAACGAGTAAGTTCTAAAAAATACTAATTTATAGAAGAGTAAGAGCCGGCGAGTGTTTATGATTTTTTTGTCCATTTATCAAGATCTATTCATAACCTTTTTTTACATTTCAACATTGTTAGATATTGTTTTATTATTAATTTTACAAATAAAATAATATACTTATATCAGCTGTTTTCGTAATTCGTGAATGTTGTTGTTGGAAAATAAAGCAAAAAACGAAAATGAACTTTTCAAACTTTAACTTCGTTGTAATTGTAAAATGTTTTTTGCGCAAAAAAAAAACGCTACAGGCACGACATCACCAAATGTACATGAAGTTCTTTCGAGTGTAATTAAATATATTTCTGAAAAAATGAAGGGGAGGCTGAGCATTACTTACTTTACTTTGTTGGCTAACGGACCGTTCACCGGTCTAAGGCCGAACGAATTAGAGATGTCCAGCTTCTCCTGTCTTGGGCAGCCGTTCTCAATTCTCCTCATACACCAGTAGATCGTGCATCTTCTTCCGATAGTTTTGGCGGCTCTCTCGTCAGGCATTCTTGCCACATGTCCAGACTACTTGAGCCTGCCCCGCTGGATTACCTTCACTGTATCAGCATGTTTGTATACCTGGTACAACTCGTGGTTCATGCGTCTGCGCCACACTCCATCTTCTAGTTCTAGTAGAGCAATCGTCGATCAACTTTCTTCAGCGTCCATGCTTCATGTCCGTAAAGGGCCACAGGAAGTATCAGCGTCCTATACAGCGCTAGTTTTGTGCGAGTTTGCAAACTATAGGACCTTAGCTGGTTACGCATGTTTGTATACCTGGTACAACTCGTGGTTCATGCGTCTGCGCCACACTCCATCTTCTAGTTCTAGTAGAGCAATCGTCGATCAACTTTCTTCAGCGTCCATGCTTCATGTCCGTAAAGGGCCACAGGAAGTATCAGCGTCCTATACAGCGCTAGTTTTGTGCGAGTTTGCAAACTATAGGACCTTAGCTGGCTACGCAGTCTGTAGAAAGCCCTGTTCGCAGCTGCAACTCATCGTTTCACTTCACGGCTCATATCGTTGTCACATGTCACAAGTGTACCAAGATAAACGAATTCGTCAACCACTTCAAATCGTTCCCCATCTATCTCCACCTCAGCACCAACACCACGGGGACTCCCACGCTCTCTGCCCGTTACCATGTACTTCGTTTTGGCAGAGTTAACGACAAGTCCCAATCTCGCTGCTTCCCTCTTGAAGTGTATGAAGGCTCATGGAAGCAAACATAAATTGACCTATTGGGACGGGGAGACTCTGCCATTTTTTTTTGATATTGATACAGAGAATATCACAGAGAATGGCTGGTGTCTATTCATGTCGTCTGTGCTAGGAATGCTCGCATGTGATTGGTTTATTGCTCGCGTAAATTTGTCCTTGACACTTTTTGTCGATTTTTACCGCTTTGCAATGAAAGAATAATGATTACTAGCGTATTACAGAATAAAATTGTTCAACATTTTATCTATCCAACAACATACTGTTTATTGTTATCCATCATATGGTTAAGCTGATATTATCGTTTGAAATCTGACGCAACATTTGTTAGTTTCATTTCCAATTTTACAGAATGCATACCAGTATAGAAAATAAAGACGTAGTCCTACGTCAAAATTTATGAATAATTACATGTTGGACAGAGCAACAGCCCCAGCCAATTGTACAATTTATTAAGTATTCTAGTCATTTTTTTTATATGAGAACTGTAGGAAAGCTGAGTTTCTATGAAAAAAAAAAAGAAGAAATTCGTCATTAAAAGCCACATGTGTGAGTGTTTTGGGGAATTAATAGCATGGGCCATCTTACCCAACTGGTGTGTTTTGTAAGTTCTCCCCTATATCTATATCCGACCTTAAAAAAAGACCATAGCATTATTCAATTTGGTATCCTTTTTAGTTTGGTTTGTAGCATGTTGTCCTTAATTTGGGATCATTTTTCTGGCCATTTCTACTAGTTATTTTGTCAACCAGAGCTTCAAAGAAATCTAACGCTAAGTATTTGAACGATTATTAGCCAGAACACTTCGCAAATATAGAAGGTAGAACAAGAGGCTTTTGTTCACGTTGTCACAATATTACGGCAAAATCCTCAACTTAGCATTACTGATTAGCATCAGCCTGAAAATGAACAGAAACCAGAGTAGAATGTGGTAATAGTCTTACCGTTTTGTTTCATAAAATTCAATGGTTGAACTGTCAGAAAGTACAAACAGGGGTTAACCCCGTTTTCAATGTGGGTTGCCTGTCACAATGCAATTGTTTTCTGTTTGAAGCTCGAAGCCAATCAATTGCATCTAATACGCTTTTAACGGTAACCCTTATCCGAGCCGTCACTTATCGTTCTACATTCAGAAGCGTTATGGTTTAGTCGTTGGACGAAAAAAAAAAACCTTTTTTAATTCAAGTGATGCCGGTAATGGGATAATTCTGAGAAGGAAGAGCTCTGTTTCATTTGACCTATTCCCAAGACTACACGAGGGTTTTTTCTATTGGTTAATCAATTTGTATCCCGGCCACAGTGTTTTCTCTGCCAATCATAGAAAAATTCAACAGAATGATGGTTTTGATTGATGCTGAATATATTTAAATTTTCATTTAACTCAACATTAAAAGGCCAATGGTCTAAATTTCTAGAAAGCACAGAAGTAACGCTTTCTTTTTATTGTATGTTATCATGTGTGTTTCATCAACTAACTGATCCCGGAGTGAACTTCTGCTCCACCTAGCGAACCTATACATTAGAGAAATGACAAGACACTCACCGTTAAGGCAACTGTCAACATCAAAACGGATAACGGCAATGCCAATTTATACAGCTCGTCCGTTATGATGTTGACAGTTGCCTTAACGGTGAGTGTCTTGTCATTTCTCCAATGTATAGGTTCGCTAGCTCCACCGGATGAGCAGCGGCCTACAATGCATCGAAGTTTCACAGTAGCGTGAGCATGATCCATGCAGTGCAGCGAGCAGGTACGAAACAAATTAGAAACTGTGATGCACTAAAATTAATCCGCTATCGGCCCGCACCCAACTGAGAATGCACATGGTTGCCTCACTCCGGAACCCGACTTTCGCAAAGTAGAGTAATTGAAAAAAGCGAACAATATATTTAACATGTTTTCTGCTTTACGACTAATTAACTAAGCAGTGAAGGAGATGCGATAAAAGAGATTTAATCGTGTAAATTATATAATAGATTTAGGAGATCTGAAATCTATTCCCAAATCGGGAGCTACCAACTGTACGGTCGCTTTGCTCTGGTTTACATGAAGCCACAATCAACGTCGTAAATCTTCCATGTACGAGCAGCCACAATTGCAGCGAAACTTTAGTGAAATCGAATCTCTATGATCCCTTTATCTTTCAGTTTCGCAATTTTCCATCCGTAGCACGCTTTTCTGCCGGAGCGGAAAAGTGATACCAGATATACTCCTATTCATCAGAGAGAACTTCATTACGACTTGTTTTTACGCTAAGAGCTGGCTGCAGATTGCGGGTCATCATCAACGACAACAACAACAACAACAACCTAAACTGTGACAATGGTCCCCAGGAGAAAAGGCAGAGATCAAGTCCACTAGCCTTCTTCGAACGTTTCCAACCGTGAAGGATTGTTTCTGTACCATTTTACGAGCGCTTCTCTTGTTTTCCACTCATTTCTGGGCAGCCGAGCATGCAAGACGCATACACACACAGACACACGTCTACACGCTAGCCGACTGACAAAAGAAGAAAAAATACGACTGCAAGTTCTCGTTAAAACCAGACTTTGTTTACGATGCAGTTGACCTGGCGAACAAAATTAACAATTTTCTACGGATTTGGTGCTTTTGTTCCCGACAGCCGTTTAAGCCGTTGGCGATGCCGGACGACCTAATTTGGGACAACTTTGTAGTTTTGTACTGTTTTTGTGTGGTTTACTTGTTCTACCTCTTATGGTTTATTTAGCCAGTTATGTAAGTTACGGGTTGTACAACAGTGGAGTCCACCATGATGGACAGCGTCCAGATCAAACAGTAGAAATGTGAAGTTTTCATAATCAATTCGCTGGATTCGGATTTGGTTCAATAGTAATTAAGGCTGTGGTTTACCAACTCACACTGCTCTCGTATCAATATTGACAATTAATCTGGCGACGGAAAATCCAATCCTCTCCTCTATTGGCGTGAGAGCAATAATAATGTTCAACCCATTCCAGAGTGTGCTTATTGGCGTACACCATTTCAGTGCCTCGAGCGCGAACCGGCAACTTTGAGTGCTGTTCGAGTCGTTCTTGATTATCCGTTGTTAGATAATAATTATTTGATCAATCCATTATTCCTCTCCTGACACCCGTCATTGCCGGTCGCATGCGGAATCCACTTTCAAGCCTGCGACAATGCACACACCGAACTAGAATGATACACTTCCGAGTCCCATCCAAAACGCCCGATTGGGACCGATTACCATTAATTTCCCATAAAAATAGCAAATTAGTAATGAATAAATCCTGCGGATAAAATTTTGCTCCCGGCCATAAAGCACTTTCCTCCTCTTCACCAACAACGACGTTACGCTCAGCCATATTTCGGGCGGTATTTGAAGCGTTCTGTGCTAGGTTCGATTATTTGCCGTTCTTTGTGTAATAACAGCACCTTTTCCGAACAAATCGCCCATAATCTTCGGGTGGCCCAATAAAGCAAACAACTTGTGCTTTTCCATAGCTTGGAAGAGCTGCATTAAAATGGTTCAATGGTTCAAATGCTAATTAAATCTATAATTTCCATTTTCAACCTTAAACAGAACTGTTCCACTAGTTTACTGGAGGTTTTCCGATGGTATTAAGAGGAGTGAACCATTCTACCCGCAAATATACAGGACGAAGCACACCATTAGCAAAATTTAGCTCCCGCTTCTGGTTTCTCCGGTCTATTTTATCATCCCCTGCCGAAAGGAGTCGAAAGTCCTCGAAGTAGACAATCAAGTTGAATAATTCATTTTATGTGCAATTCCAGCGTTTGTCTAACCGAGATCGGTTGGAGTCTCTACACCTATCGGTTGAAGTAAGTGTACGAGCCGGGTCGTGAAATATGAATGCCTGAGGAGTTATTGTTGCGTTCCAGCGCTGTGGTTTCGGGAACAGAAACTATAGTATAAGTGACTTGTGTAGGAGCGGTAATTTACTGTCGCAGGGTGGTTTCCTTGAATCGATGTTATTAGAAGTATTCGGCTCGTTATGATATGTTTTATCATATCGACAGAGAATCCACTATCTCTAGATTGTCTAGATTTTATGGAAATATATTCGAAATAAATTCAAAATCTTGATTGTTTATATGAAATAAAATAAAATGCATACAAGGAATTTCACCTAATTTTCAAAATGGTACTCTCTAAAGAATTTTTTTTTCTGATTAGCAATAACGACTGACAAACCATGAGAAAAATATTTTAAATATATTTTGTAGTTTTGTTCATTATTACATCGATTTATTTACAACAATTGTCATAACATGTCATTATTCTCTTGTTCGTTCGTTCGT
This sequence comes from Wyeomyia smithii, assembly GCF_029784165.1. Lineage (NCBI taxonomy): Eukaryota > Metazoa > Arthropoda > Insecta > Diptera > Culicidae > Wyeomyia > Wyeomyia smithii. The sequence goes on from NC_073695.1 coordinate 7,862,399, forward strand.
TCGTTCTTTGTTTACTAATGTAAAATGGACTTCTTTGCTCTTTACTCTTTGCGCAATTATATCGTTTATAAAAGCAACCATTGTAAACTTTCATTGCTTTCCTCGGAGCATATTATCTGACTTTTGTATCATGTTATTGTAATGATAAAGAAGTTAATCAGGAGCCGAGTTAGAATCTGTTCGTACTTCAAAGAAAAGTTTCATGTCATCTGTGTATATGAAAACATTCAATATGCTTAAACTATGCTACATCGTTCACATTTATAAAAGTAGTAGTAGTGGGCCTGGATGAGAACCTTATGGCACACTGGATGTCACGTTTACTGCTGATGAGAATCCATTTCAGAGTCTCGAAGAAAACCCTATATTCGATAATTTGAAAAACAGTAGAGAAATGTCATCTTAATTAAGTCAGTAAGTAATGCTTCAACTTGGTTTCCTTTGGCCATTGCGTGAGTAGCAAATGTGACCGTTGAACGACCTATAACGGAACAGGGTTATTTGTTGAAAATTAAATATTTAGCTTGTGAAAATCACAATTTCACAGCGGTTTTTGTAGTTTATACTAACGTTTAATGTTTGAGCTGTACTGTAAGCTCACATTTTACAAATTTTAGACTTAAGATATTGGCTTTTAAACTTTTGACTTTAGACTTTGGAGTTAATACTTTAGACTTTAGACTTCAGACTTTAGACTTTAGACTTTAGACTTTAGACTTTAGACTTTAGACTTTAGACTTTAGACTTGAGACTTGCAACTTTAGACTTGAGACTTTAGACTTTAGACTTAAGACTTTGGACTTCAGACTTTAGACCTTACATATTAGACCTTAGACTTAAAACCTTAGACTTCAGACTCTAGGCTTCAGGCCTTAGACCATAGACTTATAACCTTAGACTTAAGACCTTAGACTTTAAACCTTAGACTTTAAAACTCAGGCTTTAAACCTTATACTTTAGACTTGAGACTGTAAACTTTAGACTTTAGAATTAAGACTTTAAACTTCAGACGTTAGAAATTAGAATTTAGACTTAAGACTTTAGACTTGAGATATTAGACTTCAGACTTCACTCTTTAGACTTCAGACATTAGACTGTAGACTTTAGACTTTGGACTTTGGACTTTAGACTTCAGACTTTAGACTTCAGATTTCAGACTTTAGACTTTAGACTTTAGACTTTAGACTATAGATTTCAGACCTTAGACCTTAGACTTTAGACCTTAGGCTTTAGACCTTAGACCTTAGACTTTAGACCTTAGACTTTAGACTAGACTTTAGATTTAAGACTTAAAACTTGAGGCTGTAAACTTTAGACTTTAGAATTTAGACTTTTGACTTCAGACGTTAAACTTTAGACTTCTGATGCTAGACTGTAGACTTCAGACTTTAGGTTTAAGATATCAGACTTTAGACTTTAGACTTTAAATTTTAGACTTTTAATTTTAGATTTGGGACAATATGTTTCAAACTTTAGACTTTTGATTTTAGACTTTATAATTAAGACTTAAGACTTTAGACTTTAGACTTTAGACTTTAGACTTTAGACTTTAGACTTTAGACTTTACACTTTAGACTCTAAAGTTTAGACTATAGACTTCAGATCTTAGACCTTAGACCTCATAACTTAGACTATAGACTTTATACCTTATACTTTAGACCTTAACCTTAGGCCTTAGACTTTAAACTTTAGGCCTTAAACCTTATACTGTAGACTTAAAGTTAAGACTGTAAACTTCGGACTTTAGAATTAGGACTTTAACTTCAGAGTTAGACTTTAGACTTTGGACTTTAGACTTTTGATTTTAGATTTCAGATTTTAGATTTTAGATTTTAGACCTTAGACTTTAAACTTTAGACTTAAGAGACTTTAGGCTTAAGACCTTAGACTTTAGACTTGAAACTATGGACTTTAGATTTTAGACTTCAAATTTTAGACTCAAAATTATTGGTTCTTTATGCTTCTCACTGACACTTTGCACTTGACTCTTGACTCATGAATCTTGACCCTTTACTTTTGACTCTTAGTTTCTTGACTCATATGCTCTTGTATCTCAGGTTCTTGACTCTTAGACTCTGTACTTGAATTTCGACATCTGACTCTTGGACTCTAGGATTCTTAAACTCTTGAACTCCTGGACTTTCAGATTCTTAAACTGTTGTAGGCTCTTGGACTCTGAACTCTTGACTATTGTCTCTTGACTCTTGACTGTGGATTTTTTACTCTTCACTATTGATTCTTGAACTCTTGAATGCTTGAACTTTCGAACTTTCGAACTCTTGGACACTTGGACTCCTGGACTTTCAAACACCTGTATTATTAGACTCTTGGAATCTTGTACTTTTTGACTTTTGGTCTATTGAACTCCTAGACTCTTGGACTTTATGACCCTCAGACTCTTGAACTGTTGGACTATTGGATTCTTGGACTTCTGGACGCTTTGACTCCGGGACTCTTGGACTTTTGGACTCTTAAACTTCTGGACTATTTGACTCATGGATGTTTGGACTCATGGATTACTGGACTTCTGGAAACTTGGACTCCTGGACTCTTGGACGCTTGAACACTCGTAATCTTGGACTCTTGGACTTTTGGACTCTTGGATTCCTGGACTTCTGTACACTTGGACTTCTGGACTCCAGAGTCCAGAACTTTTAAACTCCTGTATTCCTTGAATCTTGTACTTTTTGAATTTTGGTCTTTTCAACTCCTGGACTCTTGGATTTTTGGACTCTCAGACTCTTGAACTGTTGAACTCTTGAATATCTGGACTTCTGGACGCTTGGACTCCTGGACTCTTGGACTTCCGGTCTTTCAAGTTTCTGGACTATTGGACTCTTGGATTTTTGGACTCTAGGGCTCCTGGACTCTCGAATTCTGGACTATTGACTCTTGGATTCTTGGATTCTTGGACTTTTATACTCTTGGACTCATGGATTTTTGGATCCGCTTGGAATTTCAAAATCTTGTTCTCCTGAACTCTTAACATCTTGGTCTCTTGGACTCCTGGACTCTTGAATATTTAGACTGTCGGACTCTTAGATTTTGTATTCTTGGACTCTTGGACTCTTGGACTTTCGGACTCTTGAACTTTTAGACTCTTGAACTCTTGGATTCTTGAGTTCTTCATCTCTTGGAATCTTGCACTCTTGGACTTCTGGACTTTCAAACTCCAGGGCTATTGGACTCTTGGACTCTTGAAATCTTGAGCTCTTCGCGTCTTGGTCTCTTGGCCTCAAAGACTCTTGAATTTTCGGACTGTCGGACTCTTGGATTCTGAATTTTTGAAATCTTGGACTCTTAGACTCTTGGAGTCTTGGACTCTTGAACTCTTAGACTCTTGAACTCTTGGTTTCTTGAGCTTTTCACCATTTGCAATCTTGGACTCTTGGACTCCTGGACTCTCAAACTTCTGGACTTTTTAACTCCTGGACTATTGGACTTTTGGATTTTTGGCTTTTGGACTCTTGGACTCTTGAACTCCTGTGCTATTGGAATTTTGGACTCTCATACTCTTGAACGCTTGGACTCTTGAAATCTTGGACTCATGGACTTTTAAACTCTTGACTCTTGGTTCTTGATTATTGACTCTTGAACTCTCTTATTTTTCGACACTTATATTCTTGGATTCCTAGACTTTTGGACTCTTGGACTTGGATTTCTCGACTCTTAGCCTCTTGGAATCTTGGATTTTTGAACTCTTTGACTTTTGGACTCTTGAACTCTTGGACTGTTGGGCGAACAAGTGATAATAAAACGGCGTAACATTTGGAGAATATGGCAAGTGAAACAGAGCTTCTCATTCTAGCGTTCCTATGTAAGTTTTATAGGGCCTTGATAGTATGGGGCCGAGTGTTGACAGCTACAATTTTCTTTGAAATGGTATAAGAAAATTGACGCTTCCCACAATATCTGCTAAATTCTTCCTAAAAAAAATCAACGGCAGTGTTATTTCCGCATGCGAATCGAGCTGAAAATCAAGAAAAAATATTTAAAGGGGTCGCCTAAAATACGACTTTTCTGGGAAATCCGTGTAATAAAACATCATTTATTCCGAAACCCAAAAGCGTGTCAATTTCTAAAACCGCGTTTAAACGCGTAAAAGGCCGCGTAAAAAAGACCTTAGTGAATTATGCAGATAATATGCTGCCACAGTAAATCTCTATGTCAAAGCCTCCTACACTAGATTCTATTTTTCTGTCTGTGGAGTCCGGTTCTGGATTCCTGCTTTTGAAATATGGATTTAGCAGCACGGACTCTGCTCTAAAACCTCTACTATGGAATCCAGATTCTTCAGATGATTTTTAAATCTAGACTTCTTAGTTTGAACCTTTAATGAAGATTATTTTGTTTCGAACTTTTGACTACAAACCCAACGACATTTTGAACTCCGGTCTCTGGTTTTATTATAGTTTGTCAAGTTGAATTATTTGATTCATTATGTTGGATCATGTTATAAATCAAAAAGATATAGTTATGAGATTTAGAGTTCAATGATAGTTTGTGGCAAGTATGGAAACACTGTTCGCTCTGCAAACTGCACAAATATTTTGATCGCTTTTGTTTTCACACAGAAAACGACAACATGTATCACATCGACAATCGTGTATACAAAGATGCATCCTACACACCTACAGAAATGACACCGCTGGTGTCAGTTTGCTTGGGAGGCAATTAGAATTTATTTTGAACGGCGTTTACTTTGTTATTTTTCAAAAGAGTATAGCTTCACAAACTTCCTTTCTCTCTTTGCTACTGACGAAGAGAGCAAAATGATGCTCAAAATGTAAATGGGTTGGCCAGAAAAAGAACTGTGAAAGTTAATTTCTACAATTAAATTCAGAAGCTTTTTCTATTTTTCGCAATTTTTTTGTAATGAAATTAATAAGATGGAGAGTAGGAAAATATGAAAGAAATTACTAGATGATATTCGACCACTTATTAAAGAAGGATGGCAGTTTGAAACATATCAACTAAAAATGCCCAGAATTGGTTAGATACTACAGTAAATTCATGAGCTCAGTTTTCACCGATTGTTTCATAGGTAGTGAACTTTTATTGGTTGACAATCTAAAATCCACTGTCATAAAACATGCACCACCACGTTGACAGACACTAATCAAAAACGTTAGCTAATTTCGATACTCCACCATGATGCTTAGTCTGCGGACCCGAATGCAAGCTAAGTACGTACGTGCATGCGAAGAGTTATCCAACAGCAGCTCTCGAGTAGATTGCACCGACTAGCAGTGGCGCACTCTGTTTGCAATTTTCGCTTGTACGAACTATAAAAGTATAGGTACTCCAGAGCGGCAAGAGGCGCGGGGGTTTTGGTTTCGTTACCCTCATCCCGGGCTCTTTCGGTAGATTGCACGGAACTGGGCGAAGAAAGTGGATTCCACGTTTATTCTTCTGGGCAAAAATCCTAACAGAGTGGCAATGAAAATCCCACACACACCGCCATCCGGGACAGGACAGAGATCCCAATCGGTAGAGATTTTCTCGTTCTGTGGGTTTTATCGTTGGCTGGCCGTTGTTGTTCGGATTGTTGGTCTGCTGCGGATCGGCAGAATGAATGACACAATGAAATGAGAATGTAAACAAGCGAATCCCGGGCTTGGATGCGAGGAATGAATGCGTTCCGACGAATGAGCGCTCTCGGCTCAGATGGTTTGGTGCTGATCATCAGCATCAGCTTGGGGTGCACTTGTCACGAAACGGAGACACATTTGATTGGAAATTTGAAGGACATAACAGAACCATTTTCATTAGGACACCACAGGGATGGTGTTCGAAGAAATCAATTACTTCCGAAACTCGAAAACACATGGGATCTGGTTCTTTCCGACCGCTTCAAGATGTGGTGAGAATGTTTGGAAATGTTTCCTTCCTCCCGTTCCAACTGATTTACATCGAGTATCGAGTTTACGCCTTTGCTGCACATTGTAAATTATTTGTCACGGGAACAGATTGATCGAATAAAGACGTACCTTGGCTCGGCTGGTACAACTACTGCTTGTTCCGATATTAGCACTCACCTGTAAGGAGAAGAGAAGAATAGAAAATCCCTCGATTAGATTGCCTGCATTACAACGGGGACGGCTATCGCGATAGTTCGTGTGGAAGCAAAGTGGTAATACGAAAATCCTTATCGTCGCGAACGAATGAAATTTCTTTGTTCTTAGGTGTCACCGAGCCGTGTGATAAATAGCGCAGTTCACATCGGAGGACGGTACCGGGTAAGGTGAGGCAGGTCCTGTGTGCCGTCGTCATCGGTACTTGGTACTGACGCAAGACCGAGGGCGTGACGCGATTATGTAAATTGTGGGTAAACGTTGGCACCATAAGCGTTTTCATACTCCTACTCACACACGGTTTTTACGGTCTCATTGCTGGCTGTTCGCGGAAGGAAACGTATTTTCCAGAAGGACTTTCGATTAGATGAGCGCTCACGTGACACACGCGGTGAAAAACTAACCCCACTAGCATCTCGTGGCAGATGGGAAATAGGAACTCTAGCGTTTACTATTACAGAAGGTCAAATGGTTGTATTTGATGTGCTAGATATACACCTATATGTTATTTTCCTAGGTGATGAAACCAGTAATTGGCTCATTAATCAGAAGCATGATGAAAATTGATTAATACGTTGCTTTGTAAATAATAAGTTGAGAATCTAAGGAGAATCAAAACATCTTCTTGGAGGTGCAAGGAGTTGAAGATTCATTTCATACGACATGATTCATTTATGCGTCACAAAGAAAAAAATGAAAATACGTTTGAAAGTTTTTAGTGAGAAAAATATTTCAATTTAAATTAAGAAAATCAGAAATCAAACACCAAATTTTAAAATAAAACATAAGAGAGTTAGATTTTCCCCCATATACCCACCGTAAATCTTTTTCATTTATGTTGCGAGTGTATCTTTCTATAACGTATCACGAATACAAACAATTATTATTCAGCTCACAAAGTCTTCTTGAAACTACTCCCTGCATGGACCTCTATTCGGTGACGGTAACCGCACTTCAGAGCGGAACTCAATAAATGTGAGATATTTGCTGTAATTCGTCCTACCTCAGCACAAAGGGCTGGACAGCAGGACCTGCTGGAGCTGTGGTCACTACTGTGGCTACGGAATGCGTGTGGGCCAGCATCCTTTCATGGAGTACTCGGAACTTCTGTTTCAGGGATTAGCAAATGGTTGAGCGCCCAAATGTATGTCGTTCGGAAGCCGTAGCAGTTTTGCTGCTGCAACATCAGCAGCACAAAACAGCCACGTGGCGGGCTTCTTCTACGATTAACATTTTTTGCTAGGACAGAGTGTGTGCCCACCTGCCCGACCCGACAGGAAAAGTTTAACTCGAGAAAACGTTACATGAATACGGAATGTATCCCAACGTAGTCGGTGACTTTTGGTGTCGCCGGACTAAGCAAAGAGTTACCTTTTGACCATGGAGTTTTTGCGGTCGAAAGCGAACAACACCGAGCTGAGCCCAGTTTCCCGACTCATCATTCGGCGCCATCACATGCAAGTGGTAATGAGAAGCTAGTTATAGAAGCTTTTTACCTGAGTTAGCTTTACCTTTGCTGTTCGGAATGGATGACGTGAACTTGACTTTCATTCCAGTTGGCTAGGAGGGGTAAAATGGACTGACCGAAAAGATAGCCAGAGCTTCAAAGACAATCGGAAAGCACAATCGCATTACTTCTAGTACAGATTTCCTCCGAATGCGTTTATGCATTCTGATTGAGTTGTTTCATCCAACGACTGGCTGCTATTATCAACGGTTCGGTGCGTCAGTGATGGATAACCATCAGAAGGGTCATCAATTGTATCACCTTTGCCAATGACCGTAACGCACTGCTCTGTTTTGTGGATTATTCACCAAGAGATTCTCCTCCACCTCTCCGCCCCTCTTGTCGGAGGAAAGCAGATAGGCAGACCTCGGTTGAGTGGATTAAGTGGTATAAATCATTCTCATTAGACATCGGTGTGGTTTGCCGTATCAGTGGTGCTATCGAGTTCAAGATTATTCGTATGCAGTCTAGGAAGCCACAGAGGGCTATCATGACAAATTAAAGCGATCAGACGCTCTGTCAATGTGGTTGAATTAATTAAACCATCCAGTGGAGGGGCATAACTAATTCTAAATGACGTTGGCTTATACTCCTGCGGAAATAGTTTTTATTGTATCCAACGCTATTTCCATTCCAGTACGCTGCATTTCATTGAATTTATTTTCCCGCTCCTTTAGGGATTCTTTTATACAAAATTTTCCCTATCGGCGACGAACTCTTTTCGACCTCTGTTTGCGTGCAGGGCTCGGAGTCTTTTCCCTCCCTGATAGTCTGGCTTGCTCCAACTGCGTATTTGTTCAATTTTCTACTTTCTGTTGTTTGCTTTTGTTCGCGAGATGGTGATACAACTACTGCTCTGGAAGGAAAAGCTTTATCACGCAAAAAAAGTACACGAATAAGAAATCCTTTGCCATCGGATGTACTCGCTGGTTTCTTTGGGTAAGGTTCATGACCCATATTCCAACTATCTAATGGAGCCTAGCAGAGCTAAGATTGCTCACGCCTCCACTGTTAGCAGCCAACAAAAAACAAGACTGAAGACTGACAGGCAGGTGAAAAAGCTAAATTATGTAACACCCGAGAGCCTGGGAGGGCCTATGCCTCGGTCAGGGGTTGCTTCATTACGTTAGAAAATTTTAATTCGCCGTCCTTTTAAGTGCGCGATCCACTTTCGCGATGCTTTTTTTTACAATTTGCAAACTTCTTTCGGTTGGATAACCCTAATTTCGGTTTACGGTCGTGCTCTTTTACCTTTCCACCCACCCCATGTACCTAACTGTTGCATCCACTTAGAGCTCCGCCGTCCGTGGTAATCATCGCCAGCATCAATTATATCATTATGATGGAGGTAACAGACAGTGGATAAATCAAACTTGTAAGGAACGATGGAGGAAAAAAATCCACAATGTAGCTCGTGTTACACTGAAATGATCGTCATGTTGATTTGTACTGGAATTTATAATGTTTTTCAGAAAGTTGCTCTCGTTGAAACAGTGCAACCAGCAATCAATACTGCTAATTTGAGTACTGACTAGATTAATGAAAATATCAACTGATCGGTTCACTTTCATGAGTCCGGTCATTTAAAAACATTATCGATTCATTACCAATTGAAAGGACATTAAGTTTGTTCAAAACATTTTGCATTTATCTATGACTATGGTTTTAGCGTCACTAATTTGTGTGGGAGAACATGAAACGCTTAAAGTTGCTTTGGCTGCAGACCATAATTAGGGATGAGCAAGTCGTTCATATGAACCGGCCCACGAAAATGAAGCACGATTTTTCGAGCGCCCCAAATGATCGTTCGCCCGAAACTGAAGTTTACCGGAACATCGCGATTCTCGTGTAGGTATATGATACATATTCTGATTTCAAACTACGTCAATGCATTCGCAGAACAACTGTTGCGTTATGCGTTCCACACATTTATTGTGCGATTTTGCAAAATTTGTATCGGGAAGACACATTAATTGTAAAAGACTTGAACTTTTGCGTGTAGTTATAAAAGTTCGTTTTGGGACTCATCAATGAAACACTCAACAATGCATTCGATAATAATGTCCGTAGTTCTTCGTAGTAGAGTCTTGGTTGCAATTTCCTACTTTTTTTCAACAGCCAATCGCCTTAGAAATCAATTCAGCATAAAAATCATTTCAGGTTATTCAAACAAAACTTCCCTTCTTGGTGTGAATCTATGGAAGAGCCGAAGTTTGAGTTCTTTGTAAAATTTTGAATAATATTCAAAAATAAAATAAATAAGAATAAAAATTTCAATAAAATGTATAAACAAATCCAGCAAAAAACTCATAAATATACCCATGATTTCGTAAACTGTTCCAAATTGTACATATTATCAAACGATTTTTTCTTGCAAGTGTTCTAAAATTAATCGTAAAAACCAGAATCAATCCACTCAGCGGTTTCAGATTACCCATACAGCGCAAAGATTTAACCCAATTGTTATCAAAATAAACTCTCCTACAATACTTCTGAAGTCTATTATAAGACTAGACGCATAAAAATTTACATCACAACATAAATATTCAGAGAAAGTTGCAAAGTAGTATGAAGTCAAAAGTATTTTTGCTGTAAAAAGGCAAAGATTTGAGGAACATTTTTCCACAAAGTCGCAGTCAACGTTCATAAGATTCGTATCTCAATGACAATTTTGAAGTAGATTCTTCTCTCAGGAAGTTCGGCTACATTGGGATGTGAAATGAAAATCTAAAACCGAAAAAAGTGAAAAATATGTCCAATTTCAAATACTAATAAATCGGTTAGTATTCGATGGATTTCCTTCATTCTTGTAGCAATAGAATGGAAAATTTTCTAAGATTTTTCCCAAATGAAGATAATTGTAATTTTATAATTCAAACTATTGTACTATTGAAAATAGTCAAACCTTGTCAAAACGAAAAATTCGACCTCTGATTGGTCGTTATATGATTGCTTCCCAAAGCACGGTCGACAGTATCATATACCTTGCAATTTAAAATATACTATTTGGCCTATATAAGAACCTGTTTCAGTCGAAGCCGCTCATTAGGGACGAATGACCGCCACGGTTAAAATCCCTAGAAAAAAAAAAAAAAAAAAAAAAAAAAAAAAAAAGAAGCCGCTTATAATAGTTCTAGACAGCGACAACAGCAGTCCTTCCTTAGCAGTAGCAGTAGCAGTGCAGTGGATACCAGCGATAGCGGATAGCGGCCACAGCTGTGGCTTGGCTACGGATAGCGTAGCAGTTGCAGCGGGTATCAGCATCGATAGCAGCTGATGCAGGGAGGCACTTTAGTGAATTGCAGTCTCTGCGTTAGCGGGCACTAGTAAATGCATTCAATGAAAAGTCCACTCATTTTGACAACACATGAGCCGTCTAGTTCTGAGTGTTAAATCAGCTTTTCACTATTTATTTTATCACAAGGAATACTTTATTCGCACTGTCAGTTATAACGCCAAGATGTGATCGGTATCTTATCCGATATTGAATTGAACAAAAAATTGTCTTTTTCAGGATTGAATGATTAATGATTGAAGAGTTAAGATTTTATCTTGAGTTAATTTACATTTTTAAATTTGTAAAAGTTATAAATTCTTCATCTCCGTGTCTCAGAATGTACTGAATTATCTTTTCCTTCAGTCATGAGCACGGCATCCGAAAAATTTTCATTATCTGCAACAAAATTAATTTTTCGCATAACCAAAATTTAAAAATTGTCAAGCCCCAATCATGACAAGCAACTAACTATATATTGAAAATGGTCAATCCTTGTTGAAGCGCAAAATTCGATTGACAGTTTATTTACTAGAAAAAATGACTGACACGCAAACAGCCGGATTATCTTTCTTGTAAAAGGCTTTGCACACAACTCTCCTGTGATTTTTTAGTGCCAAAAACTTTATTTCGAGTAATCGGCGTTCAAAGTTTTTCCACCCCATATGTTTTCTGCAAGCTGCTACAGAGAGTTTTTGATATAATCTATAATCTATCTATCTATCTATCTATTTATATAAAAGGGAAGTTTTGTATGTATGTATGTATGTATGTTCCAGCATAACTCTCGAAGGCCTGAACCGATTTCAACCAAACTTGGCATACGTGTTCTTTGTACAAAGGAAGTGGTCATAGAAATATTGGATAGGGGGAGGGGTTACCCTTAAAGAAGGAGGGGATTAAATGTAATGAATTTTCATACATAATGGCAACCTTTCTTTAAACTTTGATGATTTTCGGGTTCTTGGTCATATTTGGAGGCCGGAAGTTGATGTCCAGAAACCGAAACTTGATGTTCGATGCCATTTTAAGTCCAAGATGGCGACTTCCGGTTTATGGGAAGCCATTTAAAATTGTGGAAAACGCTCACAAACCCCCCAATGTTGGTATTTTTGGAGCAAAAATGACTCTTAAGAACCGGCTATCGGTGTCTGACGATACTTTGAAACTTGGGCTGCCGACTTTCGGTTTCTGGGAATCTGCGAAAATTAATAATTGAATTATATACTTGGCAGTATGGGTATTTTCGGAATCGGAATGACGTCGTCATACGAAAATCGATCATATATTTCCAAATATTGGCCTTTTTGAAAATCGGCTTTCGTGCAAATGTTTCTAGAGAAGTTTTTCAAAACATCTAACCTACTTTGATCCGGTTTTGGAACGATTTCTTAACATATTTCTTGCATAATTTGATAACGGAGAGTCCAATTTAGCGTTATGGATAAAAAATATGTTTGGAAAAGTTGCTGAAGCTCAACTATTACAGGATTTGGTTAAGTGCATCGATCAAATAAAAGTTTTTTCATGCATTATGAGAACTTTCTGAATGAATACGATAGTTTTTAGGCCTTTGGTCATGTCTTGAGACCAGAAGTTGATTTCCAGATACCGGAACATGATGTCGAAAAAAGAAAGGGGCTGCTATGAAAGAGGGAGGGGGTCTTAATTTATAAGCAAGTCAGGTTTTTAAGTGCCCTATGGGGCCTTTTTGAAGAGGTACGATAACTTTCATGCCCTCAGTCGGTCATGGCCAGAAGTTGATGTCTAGGGAACGGAATATGATGTCCCATGTTTTTCTAAAACAATGATGGCGACTTTTGGTTTCTGGGAAACTGTATACAACTGTAGAAAACGTTTACAAACCTCCAAACATTGGAATTTCCGGAACCAGGATGACCTTCAGAAACCAGAAATAAAAGTCCAACGACATTTTTTAAATTCATCATGGTGACTTCCGGTTTCAGAATTTTGTGAAAAACGAATATATGCTCTGCAATATGTATATTTTCGAAATCAAGATGACGTCCACAATCCAAATATTCATGTCCGGCGCAAATTTTTAAATCGTACATGGCGGATTACAGTTTTCTGGAAAGGTTACTAGAATACAGAAGAATACAGATGTAATATTGAAACGTTGTTTTGAAATCAATTCCGCGATTTCTGCTTTCTGTCAAGCTGTGTAAAACTAAGTAAAATGGTTAAATAATGTCAATATTTCAAGAAAGAGAACTATGTTCAGAAAATGACGACACCCGTTGTCAAAGCTATTTTCAAATTCAAAAAGAAAAATATTCAAATACTCCCTGATATTAAGTTCATCGGTCAGAGCTGACTCCCCAAAACCGAAAATTGGTGTCCGAACGTTTGGTATAGTGAGGGTTGTTTTACTGCATTGGAAGTGATTCAAAACTTGAGGAAAATGTGGAGATAGTCCTCTTATCTCCAAATTGTTAATTAATTCATGAAGACTAATGTTCATCTATAAGGATGATATTGATATTGTTTACACAAAAAAGTAAAAGGAGATGGCATTGCAAGCAATAATTCTAACTATCAGAGGTGAGCTTAGGCTATTGATTATGTTTTTTCAGTCTAATTTGAGTTTATTGTAAGTTAATCGGTACCGTCGAAGATGCTGATGAGGCAAGCCATTTTCCAACGGAATTTTTGAACTCACTCGACCCAGCTGGAATGCCTCCGCATCGATTGTTAATTAACGAAAAAGGTGGTATATAAGCAAGTTTATAACTAAAATAGAAATATTATTTGAAATGATGGGCTGGAAAAAATATATGGAAATATAGAAAATTATAGAAAAAGCAGATATTTTTACACGAGCAAGGCCGGGTACATTCAGCTAGTATCATCAGATAAAATGATTTCGTTTTTTCATGGATTATTATTTTCACATTCACTGCTGTTAATAACTTAATTTTCAAAACAAAGTTGCGTTTGGTTCGGTCTGATCGCACGCCGACCATATAGCATTGGAATTTCGCGATAGGCATTTCTGAAAGCCATGTGGATCGATTATGTGAAGATATTATTTCGAACTCGCATCAAAAAGTATGAAATACAAAGTTGTTTCAAAAATAATCATCAAACGGCTTGAGTGATTTAGTTCTGGAATTTCACTGCACTTTGATGATTTTCATTGTTTTTTGACTCCTTTCTTAATCTCAGATTCTTTCCAACCCATATTTTAATATTCTACGCGATCAAATATTTCTGAATGTTGACCCTAGATAAAAACAATATAGTTTTTGTTCTCTTCTAGTCTAAGATTCAATATTTTTTTTGTTTGATAAGCAATCAAATTTTTTTGATTGCGTGGGCAAACAAAAATTCACTTTTCGAAATTCGTTTACCAGTTGGCCACAAAAGTTCCACCTTCTCGAAAAAAGTTTCAATGCCAAATTTGAGCTCAATACACACTTAAAATTTATTGCCAGGTCTCGGTAATTTTTGCCAAGAACGGCACCACTGAGTGCTTGGTTTAAAAAATAATGACAGCTGTCACATTTTTTCGTAAATCTCGGTTCAACCTAACTGAAATTTCGGCATAAATTATTACCGAGCTATCACTGCCGAGATTACGGATAATTTGTGCTGAAATTTCAGTTAGGAAAACCGAGATTTACGAAAAAATTGTGACAGCTGTCATTCTTTTTTTAACCGAGCACTCAGTGGTGCCGTTCTCGGCAAAAATTACCGAGACCCGGCAATAAATTTTAAGTGTGTAGTACTTTGGAAAGTAGAGCCTTAAAGTGGTCAAAGTTTCAATTTTTATCGATGAAAAAAATGCACAGGAAATCGAATTTAGTGTATGCTGAATATCTTAGAGAGGCATGAAACGTCCAGGTTTGGTGTCTTATGATTTTTTTTTGGGAAAAATCGAATTTCCCCTACCTTTAATCCGCTCGAAAATTTTCAGAGCGAGATTTCGAAAATTATATTTTTTTTATTTGGTCAAATTATGAAACTCTAACCGCATGCAGGCTTCACTTCCGAAGTTTACTTCCCTTAGCAATCAAACGAGAGCCGTGGTGGCTCGTGCTGTATCAAGAAGTTGTCACCATGTTGCTCGGTTTTGGACTGTGTGGCCATCGTGCACGCTGCGCTCCTCTATTTCTGGTGCCGGCAGGGTTGCTGAAGAGGAGTGATTTCACAGAGTTGCCGTCCGGCATCCTTACGACGTGACCGGTCTACCGCATTGACATTCGCCAGGTGAGCAATAGGGTTCTCTCCAAGTATCGCGTACGCCGCACATTGCGTTGAGCCATAGACAAAAATCGTTTTTCTTTTCTTTTTTATTTGGATGCACCAAGTACCCCGAAGTGTTCACCGATACCTCCTGGGTTGTGAACAAGTATTGGTGAGCTTTGGGAAGCATTACAAATACTATTACAAGCAAGCGTCAGCGTCCAGAGCAATCATTAGTTTCACATTTCGTGCCAAATTGTTGCTCGTTTTCTAAACGTTGGTAAAATTTAATTACTTCGTGTATTCCAATAAAATAAAATTTAAAGTAACAATCGAGGTTAGTGTAATAGATTGCATTAATAGACAGAGTTAGTTTAGATTGCGTGTATTAGTAATCAGTATGATGAGTTGGTGAAGGTATTAATCCTTGAATAAACGCGAATTCAAACTTTCGTTAGCGTTTTAAAAAAAGTTCCACCGAGTTCCTCTCTAAACATGTATCAAAAGTTTGCTGGAAGTGTCCTCTACAAAATAAAAATAAAAATTAGTTGCAACTTCCTGCAACTCTGCGAGATTTTTTATTTTTCGTAGGTCAATGCCGATCGCACGTGAACCGGCACATTTTTGAGAAGTGGGTTAAGTGCTATGTAAGCAAAAGAACATCATGTGTTCGATATATGACATTGTCTTTACCAGAAGACACAGATGAGCAGGTTTATGAAAATTCGCACAAGTTTTCTGCTGTATATTGTTCGAAATTGAACTTGAAGTGGGAAAAATGCAATAGAATAAAAAGTACCTATTTCCTGAACAAACATAAAATTTGGTTCGAGTCATCGCTTGCTCTTAGTCGATTCGATGAGAATAATAATTATGAATACAACAACATTTCTTCTCGTGGGCATCCTCAGAAACTTTTTGAAAGCTGCTCAACTAGAAATAGAACACGGCGAGTTGCAGAGCTCGTTGAAAATAACTCCCCAGAAGAGCTAGTATTTGCTGCTATCGTTTCTAACAACTATTCCAATTCGTCTGAAGATTACCTGAAATATGACTTGATATTATAATATGTACAATTTCAAAATTGTTTGTTACTCTGGTAATTAAATACATAAGAATCATAATAAGAATAATACATAACAGAATACCTAAAAAAAATCTTTTTCCTTGTTATAATGGTGTATAAGTCACTTTTGCAATTATGTAAAAGTAAGTCAAACATAGAAACCGCAGTTTTCGTTACAATGTACAACTTTTACATACAGATTAACGGTTTCTGGTATAGGAGGAGTGCGTTGGCGTTTGGGACAGTTTTGTGATTTAGTGAATCACATAAGACCTTTATGCTTTTAGTAGCTCTGAAGGTAATGAACAACTTTCCTCGTTACATCAACATGTTTTATCGACAAAATCGTGTAGTTTTGATTTTTGTCCCGTATTACCCTACATTCAACGCACTGTGCGCCGTCGCCATTCTCCGTCGTCCGTCTGTACTGCACCGTAGATAGTCCGCAGCACCTTCCGTTTGAAAACTCCAAAGGCATTGAAGTTCTCCGCGAGAAGCGTTGTTGTCTCGACGCCGTAGAGGACTACCGGTCTTTTTAGGGTTTTGTTCAGTGTCAACTTCGTGCGCCGTCACACTCGACTCGATCGAAGTGTCTTCCGAGGTGAAAAGTATGCACGATTTCCAGCCTGAATGCGTCTCTGGATCTCTTTGCTGGTGTTATTGTCGGCGGTCACCAATGACCCCAAATACACGAACTCGTCGACCACCTCAAGCTCATCGCTGTTTACAGAGACTTCAGTTGGGAGGTAGATGTTGTTCTCCTTGGAGCCTCTCGCTCGCATGTATTTCGTTTTCGACGCATTTATGCGCAGTTCGATTCACCCGGCTTCGACTTTTAGTCGGGTGTAAGTTTCCTCCGCCGTCGCAAAGTTTCGTGCAATGATGTCAAAGTCATCCGCGAAGCCCAGAAGCTGAGCAGACCTTGTGTAAATCGTGCCTCTCGTGTCGATGCCTGCCCTTCTGATCACACCCCCAAGGGCAATGTTAAACAGCAAACAGAAGAGTGCATCACCTTGTCTTAACCCTCGGCGAAATTCAATGGGGCTCGAGAGTATCCCCGAAACACACACGTAGCATATCACTTGCGCCATGTAGCCTTGATCAGTCGAGTCAGTTTGTCCGGAAATCCGTTGTCGTGCATGATCTGACATAGCTGCTCGCGATGTGTAGACACGTTATACTCGCGACATTTCTGTAAGATCTGTTAAATCAAGAAGATCTGATCCGTGGTGGCACATGGCCCATGAACCTCGTGGTTGAAGGTGACAGACGACGGAACAGGATCTGTGAGAGTATTTTGTAAGCGGTATTGATTGGCGAGATACCGCGGTAGGTACGGCACTCCAGCTTGTCGCCTTCTTGTTTATGAAGCAGACGACTCCCTCCATCTACTCGTCTGGCAGTTTTTCCTCCTCCCAAATCCTGGAAATGACTCATTGCAGCGCTCTAGCCAGTCCTCAACACGCTCGACAGTCCGTCTTTGCCTGCGGCTTTTATTGTTCTTCAGCTTTCCGATCTCACAAAGAACTTCGTGAACATCGGGGGCTGGTACTCGGTCATCTGCTGCTGGTGCTCCTAGGTCAGTTCCTGCTTCGCTTCTGATAACTGTATCGCCATTCAGGTGTCCATCGAAGAACACCTTCCACCTGTCGACCACCCCGCTGGCATCCGTGAGAAGGTTCCCGCTCGCGTCGTTGCAGTACAGCAGTACAGCTGCTCCGGCTTCATGTCTGAGAATCGTGGTCATGCTGTTTTGTGCCCGTTTATAATTTGCCTTGTTCTCTCTCGTTGACCTGTCCGCCCTGGTCTGGTTCTCTCCATTCACCGCTGCCTCGCACTCCCCGTCATATCAGTCATTTCTGCCACTCGGTACTTCCATTCCTAGTGTCGCCGTTGCGGTCTCCCCGAATGCTGCACCAGCCATCTTCGAGAGGCGATGTGCTAAGCCTCTCCGCCGTGGGTAGTATCGGTTCGAGCTGATGGGCGTATTCTTTTTTTGCTTTACGAAGCCATTTACGGCAATTTTTGTTTTCAATTTTTGCTTTACCCTGTTCTAATCTGTTTCTTGTGCGTTTCTCAGTTATTTTATAGGGGCTGAGTTTTGATGGGATTCTTTTCATTTATAACTTTTCTGATGTAGGAGGTTTTAAGCTGATTTGAGATTATTTTGTTACTCTGGTTTGACAAGTATATGATAAATTGAAATTCGAAATGACGGAATTCATTGCTTGACCATTTATTCCTTGATATTTTCTGATTTTCGGTAGATCTCACATGTTCATCATTCATCATTCATTTATCATTCATTCATCATTCATCAGATTTTCGACTATTTCAAGCTGAGCATCGCATCGACTATTCCAAGCTCACCATCGTATATTTACCAATTCGGTATTTTTGAAATCATTTCAGTCATTTCAGCAAAATTGGGAATATGCTTCAAGTTTATTATTTCGTATTTTTGGATGCTTTTGCAGGGATTTCAATGCTAAATTTGAGATGATTTTGTAGTATTTTTTTAGTATATGTTCAGTCAAAACTAAAAGTTTCATTTTTTCCGAAAACCTTTGCAGACTTCATTCAGGATCATTAAATTGTATTTTTCTCAGCCTTCCAAATCTGTCGGGGTGAGTTAAAAATTGTTCTTCTAGATTACTTTATTGCAACTTTTATAGTAAGCATTAAGTATCTTCACCCAATTTTTTAGTAATTGTGCTAGTTTTTCATGTTGAAAGTTGTAAGGTTTTAACTATAATTTAAATTTTTTATCGTTTTCAACTGCACTCGAAATCAATATATTTGTTGGTCTATGAGAGCATCCATCAGTTTTTCGATTAACCCTATCCCCCCGAAAAGAAATCAGTTTTTACATCGAAAAATGACTTTCAATCTTTTGTTACTCAGCAACTGCATGCAAAATTGGCACAAACTATATTGCATGTTGAAGACCAATCTGTTCTCTACCTGCTTAGAATATTTTCATCCTGAAATTTTTGTGAAAGTGTTATCAAAGTGTATATGTCAGGTGATGCCTAATTGCATCACTTGCGAGGAATGGGTTAATTTAGCTTCTTGATCTTATTCAATCTACCGTAGCTTTTGGAAGAGTGTTCATAGATTTGAAGCCAAATTTGAAATTATTTTCCTTCAAATATCTTCTGGCAGCACCTATAATGACAATTTTTCTATCCGTCATTTCGAAATACTTATTGAACTATCATGAACTCCTTTAAAAATGAATATTAGTATGAGCTTCATAACAAACTCTCATATCAAAAATCCTCGCAACAGGTAAAGAATTCGTCAATTTATGTTTGCAATAAAAAGCAGTACAGGTTAACAAGTCGTAGTCAGTGCAATTATCCCCCATTTCGATTGCAAAACACACACCTTCCTCCACAGATCGGTACTCGATTTTAGTCACTTATCAAACCACGTACGTCCAGATTACCGAATGGTTGGCAGCTCATCGGTTAACCACACCCCATCGAACAAATTTCCTGTTCGCTGCGGCTGTTGTTTGGATTTCCTTTCGAATGGGGAAAGCAGTCAGAACCAAGAACTGCTTGTAATTTGAGTGCGAGTTATCCTAAATCCTGAGGCGATCTATCTTCCGCTTGTCTGACCGGGACGGGGCGTAGGTTTTGATATGAATTGCACGCAATTTGTACGTAGGTAATCGTTATTCTAGCGCTGGCAGTGGCTGCGGTGGCAAAGTGCGATGTCCGGCAATTGCATTGTTTGCACAGGCACACCCGCATGCACGCCTTCGCCTAATGCACTGCAACGCATTCTGCATACCACATCGGCAATGGGTTCATTATGCAAATCAAACAACTATTTTCTTGATGCCTCCTTCTCGCTCTGGAGTGCCTTGAATACTGGTGGCGCGGTGGTGTTGCTTGCTCCAATCCGTTGCACAGTGGGGAATCGCTGGCCATCAGCCAAAAAAATTTAGCTGTTCCATAATATTTTTCCTTTACTGCTATAACATTCAAGTGTCTAAATCCAAAATTTGGGCGCAATATCGAGAAATCTGATTTTTTTATGGCTTTTCAAAGCTTGGCGAACTGACGTTTTTTGTCATTTTTTTGAAAAAAAGTATATTACTTTGAAACGCTCTGTAGCTTCAATGATAGCTTGGATTTTTTGACGTCAAAGATAAAGTTGTTGTAAATATTGTGCAAAACAAACCTTCTTCATTAGATATTGTAAAATTTGGTCATAATAGGCCTGATACTAGAAAAAATTAAAATAAACGTGATTTTTTTGTAGAAAAGTAGCTTAAAAGTTTAGTTGCCGCAGTTTGCCACGGTTGTGACTACATTAAAAATTTAGGTAAAAACGTAAGCTTTCAAATGCATACTGTCCGCTGCTGCGCAAAACTGCGCAAATTGTCACTTTAGTGATAAAAGCGATAGCAGTTTTTTTTCATGTTGTTTTTTTGGGGTTGAAATTTCATCCAGGATTAATTTTAGTCATAACCATGATACCCCATTAGTAGAAATTTATGATACCGAACTCAATTCGTAAAAATAAAATAAATATTTGGGCAAAAATTACAAAATTTATCAATTAAAAGTTATAAAAAAAGTGTTAAATAAGAAAATAGTAAGCAAATCTTTATGAAACTTCTAATTATGTCAAACTTTATCACTTTCTGCAAATTTAAAACAATATTAAAAACATTCAGCCCTTTTCAATTTATGATCATGCGATTCGCTAAACTG
Source organism: Wyeomyia smithii (assembly GCF_029784165.1). Taxonomy (NCBI): domain Eukaryota; kingdom Metazoa; phylum Arthropoda; class Insecta; order Diptera; family Culicidae; genus Wyeomyia; species Wyeomyia smithii. The sequence continues at coordinate 7,883,259 of NC_073695.1, forward strand.
ATTGAAGTGTTAAATACTAGCAGCAAATTCATACCATCAAACTCCGGCTAACAATAGCCCGTTTGAAGATTGCTTTTGCTTCGCACTCATTGGCATACAAAAGTAAAGCACACATTTTGCCTTATGAGAAAAAAACAAAAAGCAGTCGTCGCCCTCCGCATCTTTTCGTATTCATTTAGAACGTTGTGTCATTCCATTGTCTAGGTTTTCAAATTCATAAATTCGTTGAATTTTATTATGGAGCCTTCAACTTCAGCGGCACCACCTAATTCAATGTCTAGTAAGTTGTCAATTCATGGTGTTATACATGTATTTAAATGTCCTCTTGCAACCATAGAAACCGGATTAGGACGATAACATATATATGAAACAATGAAACATCGAAAATTACTAGAAGAAATGAAAATTGCAGCGAAAGACATTTTTCCTGCTGTATAATGAACTTAAAATTTTCTGGAAACAATTCAACACGAGATTTAAGCGATCACAGCGGAAGATGATGATGATGATGTAACTTTTTCAATTTGTAAATAGTTTGTATTACTGATGTTGTTTTAGTTTATTAAAAAAATATATATAAATATTTAGGCCAAATTTGTCTAGTTCGAGGGGTCGTCCATAAATAACGTATTTTTTCAATGGGGAGGACGCCCGGTGGCATTACTTACTTTACTTTACTTTACTTTTTTGGCTAACGGACCGTTCACCGGTCCAGGGCCGAACGAATTAGAGATGTCCATCTTCTTCTGTCTTGAGCAGCCGTTCTCCAGTCTCCCCGTACACCAGCAGATCGTGCATCTTCTTCCACCGCGCACATCCACCGCGTGCGAGGCCTACCACGGAGTCGACGGCCTCTTCCTGGTTCTCTACTGAAGATAGTTTTGGCGGCTCTCTCGTCAGGCATCCTGGCTACATGTCCAGCCCACTGCAGCCTGCCCCGCTGTATTACCTTCACTTTATCAGCATGTTTGTATACCTGGTACAACTCGTGATTCATGCGTCTGCGCCACACTCCGTCTTCCAGTTTACCGCCAAGTATCGATCGCAGAATTTTACGCTCAAAAACTCCGGGCACTCGTCGATCAGCTTCCTTCAGCGTCCATGCTTAATGTCCGTAAAGGGCCACCGGGAGTATCAGCGTCCTATACAGCGCTAGTTTTGTGCGAGTTTGCAAACTACGGGACCTTAGCTGGTTACGCAGTCCGTAGACAGCCCTGTTCGCAGCTGCAACTCGTTGTTTCACTTCACGGCTCATATCGTTGTCACATGTCACAAGCGTACCAAGATAAACGAATTCGTCAACCACTTCAAATCGTTCCCCATCTATCTCCACCTCAGCACCAACACCACGGGGACTCCCACGCTATCTGCCAGCTACCATGTACTTCGTTTTGGCAGAGTTAATGACAAGTCCCAATCTCGCTGCTTCTCTCTTAAAAGGTACGAAGGCCTCCTCCACGGCCTTACGGTTGATACCGATGATATCGACGTCGTCCGCAAAGCCAAGAAGCATGTGAGATTTTGTGATGATAGTACCGTTTCTTTCGACGTTTGCTCTTCGTACTGCACCCTCAAGAGCGATGTTAAACAGTAGGTTGGAGAGCGCATCCCCCTGCTTCAGTCCATCCAACGTTACGAACGCGGCTGATGTCTCGCCAGCTATCCGCACGCACGATTTTGATCCCTCCAGTGTCATACGACTCAGCTTTATTAGTTTCGCAGGGAAACCGTGTTCCAGCATGATCTGCCACAGCTCGTTTCTTTTCACTGAGTCGTATGCCGCCCTGAAGTCCACAAAAAGATGGTGAGTCGATAAGTTGTACTCCCGGAACTTATCGAGGATCTGTCGCAGGGTGAAAATTTGATCCGTCGTGGAACGCCCTTGTCGGAAACCAGCCTGATATTTGCCAACAAAAGATTCCGCTAGCGGTTTCAATCTGAAGAACAGGATACGGGAGAGCACTTTATATGCGGAGTTGAGCAACGTTATCCCTCGATAGTTGCCACAATCCAATCGATGGCCCTTCTTATAGATAGGGCATATGAGGCCTTCCAACCAGTCGTTCGGCATTTGTTCGTCCGCCCAGATTCTTAGTATTATCTGGTGGACCGCATAGTACAGCCGCTCGCTTCCCGCTTTTAGAAGTTCGGCCGGGATACCGTCCTTACCAGCAGCCTTGCCGTTTTTCAGCTCATTAATCGCCTTTTTCACCTCCTCCTGTGTTGGTGGCTCCACAGCTTGTTCGTCACTCATAATCGTCATCCTGTTCCTGCTCTGCTCATCCGGTACCTCACCGTTCAATAGCGCCTGAAAATGCTCCTTCCACCTGGCTGCAAACGTCGGTTTATCAGTAAGCAGGTTGCCGTCCTTGTCATTACACATGACCGGCACCGGGAAATTCCTGCTTCTGACTCTGTTGACAGTTCTATAGAATCTCCGCACGTCGTTTTGAGCATAGCTGTCCTCTGCGCTGGCGAGCACCTGCTCCTCGTACTCGCGCTTCTTCCGACGGTGGGTTCTATTTTCAGCAGCTCTTGCCACCCTGTACCTCTCTCTGTTCTGACGCGTAGCCGCAGTGAGCATGCGGCTCCTGGCACGGTTCTTCTCATCTGTCGCTCTCTGGCACTCGGCATCGAACCAGCCGTTAGGCTGCCTTCCACGCATCGTACCTACAACCTCTCTCGCAGTCGTTTCGATGGCGCCGTGAATACTGCTCCACAGCCCATTCATGTCTTCCACTCCTTCCTCCTGCTGTTCTGCGATCCGTTGATCCAGCTCTCTGGCGTATTCTGCTGCCACGCCATCAGCTTTCAACCGCTGAATGTTGAAACGCGTCGTCCTCTCTGTGCGAGATTTCAGCACGTTCGACAACCGTGCGCGGATCTTACAAACGACGAGATAATGGTCAGAGTCAATGTTTGGTCCCCGAAAAGACCTAACATCAGTAACATCCGAAAAGTGCCGACCGTCAATCAGTACGTGATCGATCTGGGAGCAGGCTTCTCCATTTGGATGCCTCCAGGTGTGTTTCCGAATATTCAAACGTGGAAAATAGGAGCTACATATGGCCATTCCTCTGGCCGCGGCAAAGTTTATCAGCCTAAGGCCGTTTTCATTGGTTGACGAGTGGAGGCTATGCCTTCCAATGACCGGACGGAAGAATTCCTCCCTCCCAACCTGTGCGTTTGCGTCTCCGATGACGACTTTTACGTCGTGTTTTGGGCACTCGTCATAGATTCGCTCAAGCTTGTCATAGAACTCATCTTTGACTTCATCGGATTTGTCGTTTGTCGGTGCGTAGCTGTTGATTAAACTGTAGTTGAAGAATTTGCCCTTAATCCTCAACACGCATATAAGGTCATCTACGGGCCTCCACCGGATGACTCTTGTTTTCTGATTTCCCAGCACTACGAAACCGACGCCCCGTTCCGCTGCTTTGCCGCCACTGTAGTAGATGTGGTACTTGAAAGAAGTGCGTGCAATAGGGTCTACTGCACGGAATTCCCTTTCTCCGGAATTTGGCCACCGAACCTCCTGAATCGCTGCGATTTCGACTCCCTGCCGCTGTAGTTCTCGAGCAAGCAAGCCAGCCCGCGCCGGTTCATTGAGAGATCGGACGTTCCAAGTACCCAATTTCCAATCGTTTACCTTAATCTTTTTCCGTGTTCGTAGCCTAGGTCTTTGCCGATTGATCCGTTCCGTATTTCTAAAATCGTTGTTCGTGGTTTGTGAAAGGTTTCGGTATGCTACCTTACCAGGGTCGCGATACCTACATCCTGCTGATGGGGCTGCCATCTTAGGTGTAGCTGGCGGGATACAGCATTCCATAATTCAGCCGCCCGCTCCGGGTCAGACGCTGTTGTACGCCGCCCCTATGGGGATACAGCCGCGTACGACCCCCTTCCCAGTCAGCATACGACCATAGTTTCCACCGGGGTTGGTTACCCGATCTCCGCTAAGGTTACTCGTATTCCGGTCGGCACCATGTGGAGGTTGGGATAGGAGTAGCTGGACAGAGGTGAATGGCCACATTAGGGTCTCAAGTTGCACGTGTCCAGCCATTTGCCAACCTCCGGTGGCATTACTTGTGGTCAAATATCATATAATTCTATAAAAAAGGAAAAAAGTGCCAAAAAATATTAAAAATTGGATTTCGTGCTTTATGGACGGCCCCAAACAAAAAATGGATGCCAAATTCGTGTTCAGCACCCCAAAATTTTGTAAATACCAAGTTTTTGTCGCATTTATCGACACTTTTTTGCTTGGCCAGCCTTTGTATGGAGTCACCCCACTGTGCGTTGTTGCACCCAGCAGTGTGCGAAGCTGACACGTTGTCCCGATTATGTAAGTCGGCCTGGATGTTGATGAGGTCAGCCAGCAGACCATCGATCGGTGGTCAGCTGTACAAGCCCGACAGCTATTTGAACCAACAAGATAACGTTAGTGTTAATGGAGTGACCATTGGATTTCCTTCTCGGTTTCATGTCCGTGGTGAAATTTTCGGCTATCGCTGTTGCAATGGAAACACTGCGACAACGTTTCGGTTTGTGATTGTGTAATCGTTCCCGGGAAACTCACATTCCAGATTCCTAATCCCATTTGCTGGTTAATTTGTTCATCTGGGAGTGACTATTCAGTCTCACTGATGGGAATAAAATTAAATGCACTGTGTTTTGTAATGTCAGTGACTAAATTCCTAAAACTGCTATTCAAAACACACTGAAAAACAGAATAACCTGCTGTATCATCTTTTTCATTGTATCACAAAAGTCAGAATACTCAATATTGACCTAGACAAACCCATTATAAAGCAGTCGTGAACGGTTGTGTCCAATCTTTTCCGAGGGCCTAACGATTCCAGGTACCGGCCATTACTACCTTCCCGGTGTATTCTGCCGTTCTCTCCACGATGTCCTTCCGTAGGCAGCCGAGCAATATGTTCCAGTGCGAAAGAAAGCTCCACTACACAATGGGTAGTAAGTAAGCAATGGAAACCCTGAAGCTCCTCTAGCTTCGCAATTTCCTTTCTGCGAACGTCGATGAATGGCAAAAAAACAATTTCCTCGCAAAAACTCATTACCCATTTCTACACTTCTCTCGCATTGCACCGACAGAGGATGGATTTGGCTGATGAGAACAGGCTTTTTGTTGAGTAATACCCACCCGGTTGACTGCGGCTGGCTGGCAGGGGCTGGAAAACAGTCTGGGAAGCGTTCGCTATCACTCATCTTCACTTATTTCTTCCGAAAAACTGAACCAATCCTTTCGACCATGGGGGTCTATTTTCCCATTTCCTCCGGAATCCGGATCAACCGGATGAAACAATTCTCGGCTGCGAGTGTGAAACACTCATTGAATATATGTGCTTTCCCACGGAAGGTTGAGCCGGAGCGGGTTCCTCGGGTCGGATTAGGTCGAGCACCGAGGCAAAAGGTTCTCGGAAAGCTCTGCCAGCAGCTCACAAATCTTATTAATTTGCATAAATTTGTCTCCTAGCAGCGGCTGCTACTGCATTATATATTCATTGCAGTTCCATTTCCTAGTTGTTTTGGACGGCTGCCTGGCATTTGTTGTTGGGAATACAAATAGCAATACGGTTGCCCGACTCTGGCACCCACAGGTATTGTTTCAGGTAAATTTTACGCCCCGGAACATGCGCTACACCCGGTCGCTTTATTTCGCTCCCCTTTTCGGCCATGGGATGGGGTCAATTGCCGAGAACAGTTTTCCACAGAGGATGGCAGGGCACATGTGCGGATCATCCTGGCTTACGCAGAGCAGCTGACGACCAACATAAGGTGAACCGGGACAAAATGAAAATAAATGATTGCAGTTTTCATTCGGTTTGTAAAGCCATTGTCGTCATTCATCTGCTCTGACTTGCAGCCAGAGCGGCAGGAAAGTTTCGAGAGCAGGGTTGTAATTGCGTGAGAAGGTGTAAAGGGAAGTTTTTTTTCCGAACCAGAAACAATCAACCCAGCCCTGATTGTGATTCGCATTCAAAGACCTAAGGCTAGACGCTCTAGAGTGTGTTATTGATGAAACGAGCTCAGGATGTAAGGCTATAAACCTAACGCTGCATCGTAATGACCATCGGATTCAGTTCCGATCCGGAATGTCGTTAGTCCCGTTAGAATGGGCCTACAGCTCAGTGCACCAACAACAGAACGTGCAGCTCTGCTTGTTAATTGCTGTGGAATAATTGCGCACAAATTACATTGAACTTTACATGATAAATGCCAATAACAAGCTACAGATGATAATCCAGGAACATTTTGTCCTCCCTACGGGGGAATGCAATGTTCAACCCGAAAAGCTCTACCATCTTTCTACGGAAGGTAATAGCCGAGCTGAGCCGAGCCGAGACAGGTGCTGAAATACATGTATTACAAACAATCAAACTGCCAGCAGAAAACGCATAAAACGTTGTAGGTACTCGGACGCGCTACTGCAGAGCGGACCCACCGCAGACCGAGCAGTTTCTCACGGGGTCGTCTCACCGTGGCGTGGCAGAGCAAAAAGGTGCGCTTGAATAATGGCAAATTGTGGCCCAACTTGCCCGGCTAGGTAACCAAAAAAGCAGCGGTAATTAATTGCCGTTTTTTGGCCCTGTTACAGAGCAGGCAGCAGGCACTCTGGTGCCGCACAAGCTGGCGCACTTTTCACGGTGGGGCGGTAGGAGTGGGCGAAGGCACGGGTTGCTTTTGCAGGTTTTTCGAGCAATTTTTATGAGCTTCATGAATTTTCACATCGAGGGCAGGAGTTGCGCAACATCTTTGTTTCTAATGACCTTGGTAATTTGGTTCGGGCGAGCGTAAAACGTGAAAATTGAACCACGGAGATTAAACATTGATTTTTATTACGTACGAAATTTAACGTTTGTTTGAACTGTTTGGACTATCAGGTTAACTGTACTTGCAGGATATGGCAACAAGACGGTAATGAACTAGTTTTTCAGTATCAGTAAATCGGCATAACGTTGTTATGAAAATTAAGTAGAATGTTATTACGAAAATACTGCTTGCCCATATTTCTTCTAATGGAACTAACAACTCGATTGGATAGTTATTTTGTTAATACACAGTTTCCACATATGTTTGTCGAAATTAAAAAAAAATTCGATTGAAAACTTTAACTTTTTTTTCTCCCGTTTAAAATTGCCATACTGTTTCAGTAAGTAATATTATTTTAATATAACAATTATTATCAAGTTCCTGTGGAAAGAGCTTTTGCCGCGTGGAAAAATCAGTTTTTATCTTAAAAAACGACTTTGGCATTTGGCATAAACTCTCTTATATATTATAGATCTATAGCTTCTAACTAAATTGAACTGTTTCATCGCTCAAAATTTCGGGCAAACCTATACTGCCGGTATCCGCATAACTGTCCCATACAGATTTTGATCACTTTTGAGTTATCATCGACTTAACTGTTATATTTTCTGGAAAAAAAAATTAAAATTGATACTTTTGTTGGAAAAACATGGAAAAAATACCAAGTTGTTTTTGTCCCATATTGAAAGCACCCGCATTACAGTCCCACTGCATAGTGGTACAAAGTGCAAACATATAATTTTGCTCTAGATTAGTGTATATCGGATTATTTTAGGCATATAGAAGTTTGTCATTTAATTAACTAGACTAATGTTGTTTTTCTGTAGTACAATCTACGTTGCCAATGATACTGTCGGTTGCTGGTTGAATTTATATGTGATGGGACAAAATATGCGAGTACTTTTCGAATGTACCCGCATATTTTGTACCATTTTGTCTTTCTTCAAGCTATATAACGTAAAACCAATTCCATCCATGGTTTTCTATTCTCAACGATAAACTTGTGCTGCCATGAAACTGTTATGGTCGTTGGTTCTGGATGTAATTGCTGGAAATCCGAAAATTCACGGATAATGTTAAATCGCTGTTTTCTCAACATGTTGTTTTTCATTATGGGACAGTTATCCGGGTACCGGCAGTATGGTCCTGGCGCTATCAGTTTCGCATACTCCAAAGCCAATTAACACTGAAATCATTTCTGTACGTGTGTAAGATGCACGTTGTATACACAATTGTCAACATGTCAAGATGAACCCGATCGACAATACATATGACCAAATTTTGATCTTTTTTTTAAATTATGATAAATTATCCAAGATAACTTTTGTTCGAATTCGTCTTCTGAAAAGTTTATTCGTTTTATCGTTTTTAAAGTACGGTTAGTTGAACGTTATGTTGAGGATTGAAATACAGTCAACTAAATTGATAGCATGCATTTCTTTTGGTGTACAACTGAGTATCACAACAACTGTGCTAACTGTTATATTGACTTCCATCTAGTACGTGAGGAGCTGCTGTCGCATGGTTTGATATCCAATCTTTCTATTTTTTCGTAACCTTAAACCGAAGCACTCGCATAGTAGAAACAATAACACACATTTTCTGGTCCTTCGAACCGGAACGTCTATCAAAAAGGTAAATTTATTTTAACGATAACCAAATTTAGGAACCAAATTTTCAATTGGTGAGCAGCATTGAGCACCTTCCAGCAATTTTTAAGGCCAGGGTTGAATGAGAAAAGAGAACGACACGTGGCACACTGTTTCCAAAGCTGCAAAAACATGATCGAAATTATTTTGACCCAAAAACATTGATTATAGAGCCGTAACGTCTTCAGCAAAGTTGTTCCATTAATTATTCTCCATGTTATAGAAGTAACAGTTCCACTCAACAGTGCGAAACGAGTTTTACTTTTCTCATTTTGGAATATAAAAATCCACTTTGTTTTGCAAAGTTGTAGCAAATTTTAAAAGAAACAACTTTTTTGAAGACATCATACTTCTATCTATTTATTTAAATGGAATTTTGTGAAATTTTTTATGGATTGCTATTAAAAATCTGTTTTTGCTACTTAACTTTTTGCCTTTCTCCTAGAAAGGTATAGCAATCACTGGAAAAACCAAAGGTATAAAAGTGGTCCCAATGGCCGAATGTCATATACCACTCGACCCCTTTCGACGAACTGAGCATTTTCTGTTTGTATGTATGTATGTGTGTATGTGTGTGTGTGTGTGTATGTATGTGCAACTTTTTTTTCTCACTCACTTTTCTTAGAGATGGCTGGACCGATTTTCATAAAATTAATTGCAAATGAAAGGTCTAGTTGCGCCATAGGTTGCTATTGAATTTCATTGTAATCGGATTTTTAGCTTAGAGGTTATGTATCAAAATGTAAAAATCACGAAACATCAATATCTCAGAAACCACACAACCGATTTTAATAAAATTGATTTCAAATGATTGGGCTGTCTCCAGAATCCTTAACTTTAGAATTTCGTAATGATTGAACATATGGTTTAAAAGTTATGTAAAGAAAAGTTATCCTGAGGTTGTTTAAACTCACTCATTTTTCTCAGAGATGGCTGAACCGATTTTCACAAAATTAGTGTCGAATGAAAGGTCTAGTTGCCCCATAGGTTTTCATTGAATTTCATCGCAATCGGATTGTAACTTTGTCCGTTGTTCATGAAAATGTGAAATCACATAATGAAAGTAAACATATTGACTTCCTCCTAACGATCACTGGCTAATTAAAAGGTAGAAAAGTGATCCAAATGGCCGAATGTCATATACTACTCGACTCAGACGAATCGAGCATTTTCTGCATATAAGCATGTATAGGTGTATATGTTTGTGTGTGGGTGTGTACGTGTGTATGTGCACCTCTTTTCGCACTCACTATTCTCAGAGATGCTCTGACCGAACAGATTTCAATAAAATTGATTGCAAATGAAAGGTCTAGTTGCTCTATAAGACCCTATTGAATTTTATTGTAATCTGATTTCTAGTTTAGAGGTTATGTATCAAAGTGTAAAAACCACGAAACATCAATATCTCAGAAACCACACATCTGATTTGATTAAAATTAGTTTCAAATGAACGGGATACCTTAAAAACTCTTAACTTTTGAATTTTATGAAGATTGAACGTGTGGTTCAGAAGTTATGGAAAGAAACGTGTTCTGGAGACTATTTAATCTCACTCATGTTTCTCAGAGATGGCTGGCCCGATTTTTATAAAATTAGTGTCATATGAAAGGTCTTATTGCCCCATAAGACACTAATGATTTTTTTTTACAAACGGATTATTACTTTGCCTGTTATGTTTAAAAATGTGAAATCCAGCTATGAAAAGAAACATATTCCAAGACAACTTACTTGGACTCACTCATATTTCTCTGAGATGGTTGACCCGATTTCCACAGAATTAGTATCAAATAAAAGGTCTACCTACCTCATAACACCCTATTGAATTTTGCAGTAATCGGACTGTAACTTCGTCTGTAATGTATCGAAATGTGAAAATCACGAAACTTCATTATCTTAGAAACTACACAACCGATCTGAACAATATTGATATCAGATGAACGGGCTAGTTAAGGGTTAACTGATGAATTATGATTGAACACGTGGTTTCAAAGTTTGGCTGCCCCATACGTTACCTTATCATTTGATTGTAATCAAACTTAAGCAAGCGTTATGTTTTAATTTGTAAAACGACGAAAGTCTATTATCTCAAGTATTACTCGACTTATTTGAACATAACTAGTGTCATACAAATGAGTCATCTCTCAAACTTACAAATAACAAAAAAAAAATCTGTTTAAAAGTTTTAGAAAAAACAGAAATTCAAAGACTATTCAACACTTTACCTGCTTCGATCAATATATATGGCCTCAACATGATTTAAATGTGGTATCGTACTATCTGAACGTTCCCAGCATCGCTCGTGATTAAATTGTTCGAAATTAAGAGTCATTGCTTTTATTTCGCTATTTCTAAAGTACTAACATTACGTCAAATTTCATATTTTATACTTTAATTACAACATCAATATTTTAGAACCCAAAGAGTGGATAAACATTTATTGGATTTAAGTATTCATGTAAATCTATTTTTACAAATAATAAGTTTGAATGAGAAAGGCTGAGTCTGACCGCTAGGTGGATTAATTTTTTTCAAGAAATTTTCACAAGTTATGACAGTTTACGGCTGAAATGCCTATCTGCGTCGTTAAACAATGCGGTACACAATTCCGAATGGCTTTTTCTTGTTTTTGGAGATCTACGTCACGACCCCAACACGTGCTTCTGTTTACCTTTTTTTCGTTACTAATACAGACAAATGTCTTCTTCTTTTTCACCTTTGTATACTTCATTGGGCCAATCCAACAATTTTATATATTTTCATTTTCAAGTTTTCAATGCTATATTCAATTTTCCGGAGTTTTAGACTCTATTATCCGGAATTTTAGACTCTATTAGGGGCCAACCACAAACCACGTGGACAGATTTTTGACGATTTTGAAAGATAGATAGAAGATAGAGAAAAACAAGTAAAGCTAACAAGATACAATGTGACAGAGAAAGGGCGTCAACATTGTTCGATGGACTAAATTTGTTCTATTTTTTAATCGAGAAAAAGGATTGGAAATATACAATTTTCGACATATGTGCTAGAAGGGCTTATCAATTTTATAGCACCGGAGATATTTGTTGCACCTGTTCCAGATGTTCTGATGCTTATCATCGATATCCGCACACCTGCCATCCAAAACGGTTGTGCTTGATAACGAAGAATTCAGCTGAAACCTGAATTGCGCGTAGAGTATAAAACAACGAGTGATGTACTATTGATCATTCATTCGCAAATCTACGCTCACTCAAGTCGCGCCGCTGATAAAATAAAAGACACGATGATTAAATATATTCTGTTAGCTGCTATTATTCCCGCTGTAATGCTACAAAATTCCGACAACGTTGATCACACCCAATGGGACATAGTTGCAGCTAGACCATGTGGTGGGTTACGACCATTTCCAGCCAACGTTCGCATGGAAAACTGCCCTGCGATGCCTTGCCCACTGGTTCGAGGAAGTGATGCCAATATGGCTATGGAGTTCACCGCATGTAAGTGTTTAAAAAAATATTCCATTCATAAGTCTAAATATTCATAAACTTTCATCACAATAGTAAAGGATGCATCGAGCCTTCACACCAGGGTAAGGGCAACAGCATTGGGAATAACTGTCCCATACGAACTACCTGCTGAACGTGCTGCCGCATGCAACTGGCTCATCCAATCTCGCTGCCCAATCACCGCTGGTGAAGATCTGATCTATCACCTGAGCATGCCAATAACAGCGATCTATCCATTAATTAGTGTTACGATAGAAATTGACCTTGTGGACGATACCGATCAGTCCCATGGATGTTTTGTCGTGGACACTCGAGTCGTAGCCAACTAAGCCCGTGCGTTGTGATCATTTTCTTATGGCCCGTAAAAAAAAATCAAAGCAAGAATGAAAAATATATATACTGAGTTATAACAGATTCTTGTGTCTTTAATGCCTTACACAGTCGAATCATGTCATGTATATCTTGTGGTTCCGATATTTCATTTTTGGTATGCGTTTATGTATCGGTTTCCAAATATTCGGTTGAAATTTTTCGGTGTTTCATATGTGTCTTTTGCAATCTGTTGTGTCATTACGACAAGCTGGTGAGCTCCGAACAGTATAATGTTCATATTCCAGGAAAATTTGGTAATTAACTTTAGCTAATCAATTATATTAATTTCCCAAAAATCAATCCGTGATTGCATAACTAATTCTCTGAAACATTTTATCAAAATTTTTCCCATTATGCTGTGAGAAGTAAAAGTTATGATGATCTAAAATTTCATTCGCGAAAAGTCGATGGAACGATGCGAATGTAAATTAAATTAAGTGATTATAGACTTAATTTTAAATTATTTTCTCCGCAATAAGCATCGCCGCTATACATAAGGTTACCTATAAATTATACATTAGCTTTCAACAATGAGAAGAAAATAACTGTGTCTGCTGGTTGCTGTAGACTGTTATTCATCTGAAAACAGACACGTCCGGAGTTTTCGATGTATAACGGTCTAGCGCTCTAAGTCGGACATTGTATACTAATAATATAAATGCCTTTTTTCGTGATCATGCCGCATGTACAGCAACTGTCATTAGGAAATCAAACATTCGAGCGTTATTCTCGGAAGGCCGGAAACACATTCGGAGTTTCGACATGAAGCAATGGTTCATAAAAACAATCGTGGCTCTTACCTTCGATTGCAATGAAGCTTTGTAACTAATATCGCTGTTGGTAGTTTTTTTTACGATAGAAATTCAGTGAAAAAAACAACCATTTGTTCCACCTAACGATAAAACACATTGCTATGCTGGCGCACAGTTCCAGTTTTGAGTTACTACTGAATGTTTTGCTTTGAGATAGCCACGTAAATTTTCAATTTTTCAAGCTACCGTTTGTTGGGGTCGGGGTAAGATTATTGTTGAGGTCTGTCAAGGTGAACCACGTGGACTATTCGGAAACCGGAGGGGGTTGACCTGAAACTACGGCTCATACAAATTATGAAGCAAATGCATGGCCGAATCAATCTAATCATTGAAACTTTCCATATAAAAATTATAGGCCTACAGTTTCCAGACCACGTTCAACCTTAATTCAGTATTTTTGAAGTAGAATACTTCTCTCAGGAAGTTCGGCTACATAGGGATGTGAAATGAAAATCTAAAACCGAAAAAAGTGAAAAATATGTCCAATTTCAAATGCTAATAAACCGATTAGTATTCGATGGATTTCCTTCGTTCTTGCAGCAATAGATTGGAAAATCTTCTAAGATTCTTCCCAAAATAAGATAATTGTAATTTTATTATTCACACTATTGTACTATTGAAAATAGTCAAGCCTTGTCAAAACGAAAATTTCGACCCCTGATTGGTCGTTATATGCTTGCTTCCCAAGCACGGTCGACAGAATCATATACCTTGCAATTGAAAACATGCTATTTGGCCTATATAAGAGCCTGTTTCAGCCGGAGCCGCTCATAATAGTTCTGAACAGCGACGACAGCAGTCCTCCCTTAGCAGCAGCGGGAGCGAGCAGTGGGTACCATCGATAGCGGAAAGCGGCCACAACTGTGGCATGGCTGTGGATAGGCGCAGCAGTTCCAGCGGATCTCACCATCGATAGCAGCAGGGCCAGCAGATGCAGTTACAGTGGATACCAATGGCGGCCACAACTGTGGCATGGCTACGGATAGTGTTGCAGTTGCTCAGCAGTTAGGCCAGCGTATAGCGGCCACAACTGTGGCATAGCGTAGCATCAGACAGCGACAACAGCAGTCGTCCTTCCTCAGCAGCAGCACTAGCCCTGTGGTTGGTCACCACGTCTCAGGAGCAGCGCGGTTTTTCTCAGCGTGTGTCGCCAGACAGCCATAATTCCCCCCGTGTTGGGGCAGCATGATGATTGCCATCAGGAAATCCAGTTTCGGAAATCAAAATGCCTTTTTGAAGGCAAATAAACAAGTCATTGAAAGTTAATAATTTTTGTCAACGCAAGCAAGCATTCTGTGTTGCATCCTAGCAATTTAAATTTGTCGCACCCGTTTAATTTACTGAATGTGAAATAGCTTCCACAGTGCATGTTGTCCGTGTATCTTAATTCCCCCAATGTTAGGGCAGCTCAAAGGTTGTAATTAGCAACCGATTTTGAACCACACCATGCTTTTTTCAAGGCAAATAAAAAATAAATGAAGGTTAATAATTTTCTGGCATCAACACAAGCAGACATTCTGTGCGGGATGCAATCAAATTCTGTTGTAGTTGTCCAATTTTTACTTTATTTAGTAATCCCCCCACAAAGGCTGCGATCAGCATGACCAACTTTGAATAACAAACGGTTAACGTTTATTCACTAAAAATTCATCCAATTCAAAACAGGTTTTTGTCTGAGTACAATAATTTGCACAAAAAGACATTAAAAATTTTACCGCATTATTAGACGCGTTTCTCCAGTCATGCCTCGTGAACGTGAAGGTTCCCTATCACAGACATAGATTTCGTGCTCCAGCACATTACAACACGTGGAAATTGTCTTTTTGCTAGTGCAACATTTCTTGGAAGTGTTTTATTATTCTCGGGTAAGAGACTACGAGTGCATTTTTCGCATTTATTGAGAAATCCATCGGAAGTGTATTCAGTGCTATGTCTAAATATATGAACACCAAATACAAGCGGGATGCTCGGAAACGCGCGAAGGACCAGCATGGGGGAAGTGCATCGAAGAAACCAAGTACCAGTACGGAGGTCAATGTAAAAGCAGCCAGAGGTAACACGTGTCCAACCTCTGGTTGGGACGCTGGAGAAGGGCCTTCTACTAGAGGTAGGAGAAATCGAACCATTTATTTATTCCGTATGCTCTCATGTCTAATTTACCTTGGATATAATACTGCGGAAATGATGAAATTTATATATTGTCGTGCATGCAATATAAGCATAACTTTTGAACTCTCCTAAGAGATGTAATTAAAGGCAAAATAATTCTAACTTTTAATTCTCATCATTTTCGTTGCATAAACAAAGATTTACAAAAGGTACAACAGTTTACTGAAACAAAAGGTCTGAACTGTGCCTAAAAGGTTCCGCACATGATATACCATAAGTCCTCATCTAAATGTCATATCTGCATAAAAGAGCACGAAAAGTTCTGATTGCATTTTGAAGTAGAATACTTCTCTCAGGAAGTTCGGCTACATAGGGATGTGAAATGAAAATCTAAAACCGAAAAAAGTGAAAAATATGTCCAATTTCAAATGCTCATAAATCGGTTAGTATTCGATGGATTTCCTTCGTTCTTGCAGCAATAGATTGGAAAATCTTCTAAGATTCTTCCCAAATGAAGATAATTGTAATTTTGTTAATCAAACTATTGTACTATTGAAATTAGTCAAGCCTTGTCAAAACAAAAAATTCGACCTTTGATTGGTCGTAATATGATTGCTTCCCAAGCACGGTCGACAGAATCATATACCTTGCAACAGTAAATGCATTCAATGAAAAGTTGACTCATTTTGACAACACGTGAGCCGTAGTTTTGAGTGGTTAATCAGCTTTTAACTGTTTATTTTATCACAAGGAATACTTTATTCGCACTGTCAGTGATAACGCCAAGATTCGATCGGTATCTTATCCGACATTGAATTGAACAACAAATTGTCCTTTTTAGAATGAAATAAAAACCTGATGATTGAAGAGTTAATATTTTCTCTTGAGTTAATTTACATTTTTAAATTTGTAAAAGTTATACATTTTACTTTATCTCCGTGTCTCAGAACGTACTGAATTATTTTTTCCTTCAGTCATGTGCACGATATCCAAAAAATATTCATTATCTGCATAAAAATTTTCAAGCCCCAATCATGACAAGCAACTTACTATATTATTGAAAATGGTCAATCCTTGTTGAAGCGCAAAATTCGATTGATCTGATTAGTCAACGTTTATTTACTAGAAAAAATGACTGACACGCAAGCAGCCGGGTTATCTCTCCCGTAAAAGTATTCTACTTCAACCTTGCGGTCGTGGCTTTACACACAACCCTCCTGTGATTTTTTCAATTTATTTGGTAATTGTGTGTTACTCAGAGCCGTAGCTACTCCGTTTTGCGTGGGAGGGGCAGAGAATTTTTTTTAAGTAAACGTTTTTTTTTTTTGGAGAGAAAGCAGTTTAGAACCGTTATGTGCTCGACAAAAAAGTACCTTTACGCGTCACACGGAGCACCCAAATTAAAATTCTTATAAGTTTTTTAGTTTTCCTCCTATTTCGATAGTTTTAGCACCAAAAGATTCAGAAGCTCATTATTTATTTCAAATTTCTGACCCACGAACTCGATCGATTCAATATTCATAACACAAATTATTAAATCAGCAAGAGAAGCAATACATGGTTGAGTGATGGAATACAACGATTCTATGACGCTTATTAGAGCCATTTACACAACGATCGAAAAACTAAGAACAGAAGAGAGTTTTTAAAAGTTATAGTCTGAAGCAACTAATGCATTGAAGGAATTACAGCGTTAGAGACCTATCTTCGAGGGTCGCATCATTCGAAATCGACGTTACTGAGAGCTTCTATTTGCGAAGAAATATTGAGAGAATGAAGCGATTCAACCGTCAGCCTAAGTTCTAAATTTTACGAGTCGCATTGTTTGATCAATGTTGTTGTCCGGTTTCATGTCGGACCTAACTGGAACATAGTTGTCCGGGTCAGATAACGGCTTCCGAGGTGTGGAAAAGTCCTGCCAAAATTAATTGAACTGAACATAAACATTAATCACAAGACACACTGCAGTGAGTTTGGATACTGGCTGAAAGTTTAATATTTGAAAAAACTTGTCTTGTGTGTCATTTTTTGCCCACGATTTGTTCAATTCAAGAAATCAAAAAATGAGAAATTAAAACTTCTGGAAAAACTGGTCAAATTTTGCAGCAAAACTTGTTTTGCATTGTTCTTATATAATCAAACATATAAAACTGTAATTGGTTCTTTCATTAAAATGGCACTTTTAAAAAAAAGAACTGACATTTTAACTCGCAGACGCTGGACCGGACATCTGAAACGGAAGTATGCGGATCGTCAGTTTCAACTTCGCCGCGAATCAGGCGGGCTCATCACAAGATTGAGTGATTTAACTTTTTTGAGCTCGACCGTTTTGATTGTTCGAACTCGAACACGGTTCTTTTGAGATTTAATGAACTACTTAAATGCAAGGTGCAATTGTTCTTAACAAACAGAAATTGACTGATATCGGTAAAATAAAAAAAAAACTGGAGACTATTAATTAATGCTTATTTCTTATATTTCAGATTTTTCATTTGGTTTTTTGTACCTAGTAACAATCAAATATATGAGAAAATTGCGTGGTAGGGCAATTCAAACGCGTGGGAAGGCTAAGCCCCCTCTAGCCCCCCGGTAGCTACGGGCCTGGTGTTACTGTTTGTAGCGATGGGCGATATTATATCGGTATCGGAGATATCGATACTTTTGAGACGATATTTCAATTTTTCAGATCGATGCACAAGAGTATGATACTTAACTGTATCGATACTGAAAACCGCGATATTTGTATCGATATATGTTTATGCAATCGCACCATGTTTCAAGGGCTAACATCTCAATGTGTAAACGATATCGCCGCCATTCTTCATACGCTATTTTATGCTGTCTGTCAGTGTCAGTGGGGCCCACACATCGTGGATCCGCTGCGATGTTTCACCAAAACAAGCTAGTTGATACGCAAAAGAAAGATAACAACACATTGAGAGGTATTGCAGTCAGATACAATATAGAACATGTTTATTGGCATACGTTTTTCTTGTCCTATAGAGCTTTCTGAAAACTTAGTCACTAACACTTAATTCGGATTGTTTGCCTTATGGTCCCCGTGGCTCTGTGGTTACCGATTTTTTTGCGTAGGGAAGTCAAATTAACGAAACTGAGTAACAGTTACTCAGTTTGGCTAACTCATGCTTTTGAAGTAGAATACTTCTCTCAGGAAGTTCGGCTACATAGGGATGTGAAATGAAAATCTAAAACCAAAAAAAGTGAAAAATATGTCCAATTTCAAATGCTAATAAATTGGTTAGTATTCGATGGATTTCCTTCGTTCTTGTAGCAATAGATTGGAAAATCTTCTAAGATTCTTCCCAAAAGAAGATAATTATAATTTTATTATTCACACTATTGTACTATTGAAAATAGTCAAGCCTTGTCAAAAGGAAAAATTCGACCTCTGATTGGTCGTTATATGATTGCTTCCCAAGTACGGTCGACAAAATCGTATACCTTGCAATTTTAAACATGCTATTTGACCTATAAGAGAGCCTATTTCAGCCGAAGCCGCTCATAATAGTTCTAGACAGCGACAACAGCAGTCGTCCTCCCTGAGCAGCAGCACTAGCAGACTGCTAGTAGCAGTGCACAGTGGGGCGACTCCATACAAATGCTGGCCAAGCAAAAAAATGTCTTAAAATCATATAAAATGCATGGTTTTTATATAATTTTGGGACGCTGAGTCCGAATTTGGTATTATTTTTGCATGAAAATGCGTATTTTTGACACCAGGGGAATTTTCATGTTTTTTATATATATTATATGAGGCAAACTTTACGTCGGTTCCAATATTTTAGAAAACGAAATGCATGATGCTTTCATGAAAAACTTTCATATGACATAAAAAACAATATCGCACGCTAGTCTGGGGGCTAATGCGGTCTTGATCAACTAGTTTAGTTGAGAGAATTCGTTATCGATATTGTTTTCGGCACATTTTGCATGTTGTAGGATAAGTACAACGATACACCGTGCCCCAGTGCTGAGTCGAGAAAATTTCCAGCTCGAAAAGTTCCTCGACCTGATCGGGAATCGAACCCGATATCACAACCGTGTGGGAGAGCTAGCCGACCGACATCGCTAACCACAGAACCACGGGGACCACCATATGAAATAAAAAAACATAAAATTATTATTCAGTTATTGAGAAAATAAAAAAAATGAATTAAAAAATATGCTTTGTGAAGAAAATTACTTATGACTTGTTTTTTTTTTCAAAGTGACTATATTACAATGCGTCTCTTTATCGCATTCTTCTTTTCTTTCACTTCTACCTTCATCTTCATTTTTGTGTTCATTTTTAATACAGTTTCAATATCTTTGAAGAGAGTTTTCAAAATGCAGTTATTAACGTCAAAATAATAATTCCCTAATTTTTCTGCAGAAATTAACAGGCGATTTATTATGTCATGATTTGTGTTTACACAATCGTTTTTACATGTGACTGGTATGATACAAACTTAAAACATGATTTTGGTACTCAGTGCTGGTGATCCAAAACATAAACAATGATTAGTTTTTGATTCTGCGTTGAATATCGGAATATTGATGAGTTAAACTTGTAAATATGAAAACAGTGTGATTAATCATACTGAGACATGTTTGAAAACATTGTTATTATCAGACGGATACAAGTTAATTGTTATTCTGTTGACTGTTTGCAGTGTACAACTTAAATTTACATTTTTAAAATCTGTCATGTGCCGAACACTCATTGTTTCTCTTCGAAAGAAGGGCGCAACTCTGCGCAGGATCGGACTAGACGCATTTGGAAGCAATTTTTCCAAGCTATCTTTTGAAACTAGTGCCAATAGTGCAAAACCCTGCCGTATAAACTTTAAACGCTGATCTATGCAAAAAATACGTATTCTTTTGATTCCGCCTAATTTTTTTGAGTATTACAATGAGATTATACATTATCCAATGATGAGGATTTATTCTCCACTATTTTACAGACAACTTTCCCTTAGACGTCATCAAGATTCAAGTTACCCTTGACTCTCTAGCAAATTTCGCAACATTGCACTTTTTTCAAGAAAAACGCTAAAAAACACTGACTCAGTGTACTTTGAAAAATCCTAGAAAATTCAAATTTTATCATAATGCTCTAAAAATTTGGATGCTGACACTTCAACAGTGTACAATTATAGGAAAAATATAATTGAAACGAAATTCGCACTTTCAATTTTGGGTCGATGGCCAGCGATTCCCCACTGTGCAGTGCAGTGGATATCAGCGATGGCGGAAAGCGGCCACAGTTGAGGCGTAGCAATGGATAGCGCACTAGTTGCAGCAGATTCCATCAACGATAGCAGCTGGGCCAGCTGATGCAAAGACAGTGGATACCAATGGCAGCGTATAGCGGCCACAACTGTGGCATGGCTATGGATAGCGAACTAGTTACAGCGGATCTCAGCATCGATAGCGGCTGATGCAGTGAGGCACTTTAGTGAAATGCAGTCTCTGTGCGAAAGTGGGCACTAGTAAATGCATTCAATAAAAAGTTGACTCATTTTGACAACACGTGAGCCGTCTAGTTTTGGGTGTTACATCAGCATTTCACTGTTTACTTTATCACAACGAATACTTCGTTCGTACTTTCAGTGATAACGCAAAGATGTAATCGGCATCTTATACGATACTAAATTGAACAACAAATTGTCCTTTTCAGGATGAAATAGAAACCTGATGATTAAACCGTTAATGTTTTCTCTTGAGTTAATTTACATTTTTAAATTTGTAAAAGTTATAAATTTTACTTTATTTCCGTGTCTCAGAACGTACTGAATTATCTTTCCCTTTAGTCATGAGCACGACATCCGAAAAAATTCCATCTCAAAATTCGAAAATTGTCAAGCCCCATGACAAGCAACTTACTATATTATTGAAAATGGTCAATCCTTGTTGAAGCGAAAAATTCGATTGATCTGATTAGTCTACGTTTATTTGCTAAAAAAATGACTGACACGCAAGCAGCCAGGCTATCTTTCTTGTAAAAGTATTCTACTTCAACCTTGCGGTCGTGGCTTTGCACCCAACCCTCCTGTTTTTTTTATACAGTATCATAATTAAAACACCTACGCTAGGGTTATCACTAGTATAGAAAAAGAAATGCACATTGGTACATTTTTTCGTAATTGTCAATTCCTCACAATAAACGGTTCATTATAAAATAGTACAATGTCACCTCCGGAATGTTCGAAATCTGAAAAGGTTAGATAACATTAATTTCTGCATCAACCTACAAGCGTTCAGCCCTATGTTTTGTCGTCAAGTTATTTTCTAAGCTTCAAACTAAAAAAGTCTGTTGTTGTAAAAAATTGTCCTCAATGTCACTGGAAAACTGATCTATTGGTACGACGTTAGAATTTTTTTATCGATTTTTAGTTTATTGGACAATATGGAGGTTTGCTCTGTTCAGTTTCTGTCGACTTGCACGTCCGAATAACTTTGGATCAAAAAGTGTCCAGCCTAAACTTAAATCAATATGGCTAATCCTTAAGCTCTTCTGACACATTCGTGCAGTTCGTGCTGTCTGTTACCTGACATCTATGTTCTTCGTGTTGTTTGTTATTGTTTGTTGTGATGCAGAAAAAATAAACCAGCATATATGGAACTTAGTCCAGTGCAATTCCACAAAAAACGGGCAACTAACTTAATTGATCATTTTTGATTTGGCTAAAACTTTGCATAGATGTTTGTATGGACAAAAGATGCTATTTTGTCACGAGCACGATTCACTTCTGTGAAGTTGTTTAAATATGCTATTTTGGAAAGGTATTGATGATTACAAATATTTTTAGACCTAAAACGGTTTGTTTGATCGGTGTGACGACTTTAATTTAATTTAGTCTTAAAAAAATGTACACCCTCAAAATTGTTTTTGTGAAAATAAGTTAAAATTATATTTGAAAATGAATTAAATGAAGCTCATATTTTTAAAAATCCATTTTTTATAAATATTACAAAAGATTACTGGAACATTGCCGACTGTGCGATCACCAGCAACCAGAAAATGAAAAGGTAAATTAATTCGAAGTTTTAGCAAATTCCATAAAGTGAGTTCCTGGTCATTAACCAGCTTACGATATTTAACCAGACATAGCCCTTTTTGAAGGATTGCTTCATGGTTTTGGAATGAATTAGATAACCTAAACAAACTTGAAGCTGACTGTAAAAAAAACTTATAGCGGTAACTTCGTTCCTTTCGTCAATCTGCAGTGTTCTGTAACTCGGTTTGATGTAAATAGAACACGGAAAAGAACCAGTTCTACCGGGATAAAAAATGTAAACTAGTAAACAGTTAACAGACAGGCTTATACTCACAAATATATATACTTCTAAAACAATTATATTAAAGACAAGCTACACGCAAGAGTTGGATGGTGCGAAACCAGTACAAAATTGTGCGTTTTAAGCGCAATTGTTGATGTAGTTTGGAACCAGTACATTGATTGAGTGTTGGGCAAATCATGCTCTAGCGTTTTTTCAATGTATTTGGCAGCTTCGAACTACTACACTTAATGTTGATTTGTATTGATATTGTTCATGTTTTTCAGAAGGTTGCTCTCGTTGAAACAGTGCAACCAGCAATCAATACTGATAATTTGGGTACTGACTAGATTAATGGAAATATTAACTGATCGGTTCAATATCGTGAATCCGGTCATTCAAAAACATCATTGAATCACGAACAGCTAAAAAGACATTATGGTTGTTCAAAACATTTTGCATTTAACTATGACTCTGGTTTTGTTCATATGCATATGATTCCACGTTACTAGCACCAGCGTCACCAAGTTGTGTGAGGGAACATGAATCGTTGACGGTTGTTTTGGCTGCAGAGTATTATTGGGGATGAGCAAGTCGCTCATATGAACCGACGCACGAAAATGAAGCACGATTTTTCGAGCGCCCCAAAATGATCGTTCGCCCAAAACTAAAGTTTACCGGAACATCACGATTCTCGTGTATATGATATATATTCTGATTTCAATCTATGTCAATGTATTCGCATTGCAACTGTTGCGTTATGCATTTCACACATTTATTGTGCGATTTCAGTGCAAAATTTGTGCGAATCGGGAAGACACACGCCCTTTATCTCAAGGAGTGTGGTTGAATTTAACCGAACCCACTAATACCCCTCCAGTCTCCAGCTCTCCCCGGAACGACGTTTAGGTATTACGTCGAAAAGTTGCTTCTTGTGCTTCATACACCCTCTTTACTTCTGAACCTCAAAGCTAACCACTTAGAGAGAATAACAGTGGGAGGCGCATTGGTGGTTTATTCGCCACACACGTTGTAGCTCAAGCACTATCTGAGGGGCAGCTGCACCGCATCTCAGATGTGCAACAATGTCAGTGATCAAGGGATGCCCGCAAGAAGGAGTTCTCTCCCCCTTGTTATGGTCACTAGTTGTCGACGCACTTCTCAACAAGCTTTCACAGCTTGGTTACGAGGTCATTGGATACGCCGATGACATCGTTCTCATCGTCAGAGGTAAGAATGACGCAACTCTGTTGAGCCGAATGCAAACGGCTCTGAGTAGCACCATGTCATGGTGTTTACAGGAGGGTCTAAACATAAACCCCTTAAAAACAGTCCTAATTCCATTCGGCAGACGAAGGAAGATCTCCATCACTTCTCCAATACTGAATGGAGTTAGACTGGGCTTCAGTAATGAAGTCAAATACCTCGGAATTATTCTGGACAAGAAACTGAACTGGTCTGCACAATTGGATCATGCCGCTAAAAAAAGCGATCTCAGCGATCTGGGCCTGCAGAACTCTGTTCGGTAAAACCTGGGGACTGAAACCAGACTTGGCACTCTGGTCTTACAAGACCATTGCCCGACCAAGAATCACCTATGCTGCCATAGTGTGGTGGCCTAAGGTGAACGAAGTGACTGCGCAAGCCAAACTCAAAAAAGTTCAAAGCATGTCTTTCGGTTACCAGCGCTATGCGAACAACTCCAACTGCAGCCTTGGAAGCTATGCTTTGCCTACTACCTCTACATCTTCATGTGAAAAAGGAAGCAGTGCTTGGCGCTCTAAGTTTGCAAAGGTGGAAAACTATACCTGAAGTGGACCAAATCGGCCACCTTCGTATACTTAGGGAGTTCAAACTAACTCCGCTATTAACCACAGTCTCAGACTGGATGGACGTTAGGACCAACATGGATATTCCATATAGAGTGATTGAAACAAACCGCTCTATGTGGAACAATGGAGAGCCTAATCTTCCACCTGGCATCGTCAGTTTTTATACGAATGGCTATATATATATATATATATATATATATATATATATATATATATATATATATATATATATATATATATATATATATATATATATATATATATATATATATATATATATATATATATATATATATATATATATATATATATATATATATATATATATATATATATATATATATATCTGTGCAAAAACATGTCTGCAACGCAACTACAGACATGCGAAAATCGGTATATTCTTGGATAGTCAAGCAGCACTACTAGCACTCAAGTCCGTCAAATGCGCTTCCAAACTTGTTCGGGAATGCATTGAAACTCTACGGGAACTTTCCCGACAGAATTCAGTTTTTCTGTTTTGGGTGCCCGGACACTGCGGAGTCGAGGGTAATGAACACGCTGACTACCTAGCAAGACAGGGATCAGCTCAGCGGTTTATTGGCCCCGAGCCGTTTCTGGGTACGTCCATTTCCGCTATCAAAAGCGAACTACTAACTTGGGAAAGGCTAGAAATAGTATCCCAATGGCAACAGGCACAGGGTTGTAGACAAGCTAAACAGTTTATCTATCCGAGCCCTGGAACCGCCAGAAAGCTACTTAGTCTAAATCGTAGTGATCTACGGATAATCACGGGACTCCTTACCGGACACTGTCCCGCTTTTTATCATTTGAAGAAAATCGGTGTAGTGTTGAACGACACCTGCCGATTCTGCAAATCTGAACCAGAGAGTTCAGAGCATTTGCTTTGCTCTTGCGAAGCTCTTGCTTCCTCTAGGTACAACTTCTTAGGAAGTTACCTTTTAACTCCATACCAAGTATGGAGCTCCAATCCCAAGCAGGTCATTAGTTTCATCAACTATGTTGTACCTAATTGGGGTACAGGTTTACAACAAAACAGCTCTACTCCATCAATGAGTACGAGCAATCCGTAACCTGTGCACAGCAATCGGGGCCCGCCACAAAAGACAGTCAGCAAGAATGTCGCAGTGGCATTTCAGTACCCAGTGCCCTTCAGGCATACATTAGTAAAAATCCCAGATGTGCAGGTCTTCGCACATCTTCGGAACTAAGTTGTCCGAAGTAGTGTTATTTCCGCTCACTACCATCATGCGGCTTCCCGCGCGCGCCTGACGAGGGCATACAGAGGAGACATGCTCAGTGGCCTCCTTCACATCAACGCACTCTGGACACATGGGGGATCCCGCGTTCCCGAGCCTGCGTAGATTCTGCCTGAAGCAGCCATAACCTGATAGAGTCTGTGTCGGGTGGAAGTTCGCTTCTCCATGGCACCTTCCGAGTCAGTGCGTTTACGGAATTGGAACATTCCCGCTGCCATCTGATCATCGAGAATGACGATACTGCTAGTCATCATGCCGGGCAAGATGCAAATTGCGTCGTACGACACTGTACCATACGCACTCGCAAACCTCAGGCATGCGAGCCTGTAGGTACTTTCCAGTTTACCATGATAACTATTAGCACTCAACGCTTTGAACCACGCTGGCCCACCATACGTAAGTATGAACGAATCCATGCTGGCATAAGTTTCCGCTTGCTGACATACACCACTGAGCTATTCGACAGCATTCGAGATAGTGCTGCAATATCCGTTGAGGCCCTCTTACAAACTGAGTAGACGTGGCTCTTAAACGTAGATTTGCAGCGTTATGTCGTCCGCAAAGCCGACGATAATAACCCCTACAGGGAATTTTTGTTTCAACACTCCATCGTACATGACATTCCGCAACACCGGACCCAGAATGGAACCTTGCGGTAATCCTTGCTATTCCTCTGCGTTGTAAAATATTACTCCGAAAGAAATTTTCCAAAATCTTGCACGACACCGGAACATGGATGCTCAAGCGCGAGTGCTATGGAGACCCAGCTGGCGCTATTGAACGCATTCTTCCTGTCAGTCAAGTATAATGATTGCGCAATAGCGAACAACCCTCTGTTTGCGCTGGACTGCCACCACGGTCGTCTTGGTGACGGAGAGAACAGCACCCAGCGTGGACGTACCTTTCCGGAAGCCGAACTAGTTACTTGCCAGACCGTTTACGCGTACTGTGTCATTCACCGGTCTATTGAGGATAATCCTCTCAAGCACCTTGCAGACAGATAGGTCAAACGTCGATGGGTTCCCTGGCGACATTCCAGCCTTCGGCAGTAAGACCAGTTTCTATCGCTTCCACCTCTCCGGGAAGAAGCAGTCATCCACTTCTGCATGACTACCCGAAACGGCCCAAGGACCACTTCGATGGTCGTCTTGATGGCCAGATTCGGGATTCCATCCAGTTCCGGAGCTTTACTCACCTTCAACGAGCTGGTGATCACAATGTGTTCCTAATTCGTAAGTTTTGCCTCCTCCTCAACCTCGACACGGCTGTCGTCGCTCACGGATTGAATGTAGGGCAGGTTGGCCGATCGTGCCTGGTCTGTGTCTGAGATACTGGAACGTAGGACGTGACGTGGACCGCCGGAGGCCAAGGACTCGGCGCGTGGTGTGGCAAAAGTCCCTCGACGATACGCACCAGCATCGCTACTGATCGCTCTGCAGGCGCCAACACGCCTTTTCTCTAGACCATTTCGATCCTGTAGGAGTTACTCCATCGATTCGTATTGGCTCTCGCCCATAGCCTCTCAAAACAAGCCCTTTTGCTTGCCTTAATCGAATTATTAAGCACCGATCTTGCAGACCCGACTGCGTTCCTCGGTTTACGATTGTTGCAACCGTCAGTCCACCAGTTGACCAGGCGTCTCATTCCTTGGTTGGCGGGTCCTAGGTATGATGGCGTCACACGCCCGTGGTAATGTGGCAACTAATTTGTCAGCACTCGGGCGAAGCCAACTGCTCCCCACTCTTTTTATTACCTCATTACGAGGTCGCTGATGATGTAGCCATCGTCTACCCCTCCAAGTCTAAAATAAGCTTTGCCAAAGTTTCCAACAAAATCTTCGTAAAACGATTTCCCCAGTGGCGAAGAGCAGCAACTGCAGTAGAACACTACGTTCACCTTAGCAACAGCGTATCTTTCTTTTGAGTTTGATACAACCTCCTGAACTGGAAACCTGCTCGTCGTCCATATGGCCGCCTCACTGGATTTATACGCAACCCAGTTATCGTTCCCGGAATCGAAAATGTTTCTCAAGTCTAGAAATCAATTTCCTCGTTTATGGGATACATTATAGTAGAGATCAATGTCTCTGACATACAATTTTCTGGAAAATTTCACTTTGAAAAATAACACTTCAGTCCGAATGGTTCAAATACCTGCGGAAAAGTAGTGTATCCTCGTCGAATGTCGTCGTGTATCGAAAATCGAAATACGAGGTTTCATTAAAATCAAAAATGTTTTTTTCAGATTTCAACAATTTCACAACGGTGTTGGGTGGAGTTGTGTTATAGAATCTCTTTTCAGTCTTTCGATATGTTGCAGATTGTATTGATTTCTGTAGTTCTCATATTAAAAATATGCAGGTATCAGATATGACCGGCGCTGCTAGGTATCTAGGTTAATATACGATTAAAAACCATAAATACAATAGAATGTTGCTCAAAGCCATGCAATAAATTTCGTTAGGTTTTGCATTATCTATAGACCGAAAAAATCTTGCGATTAGACTAGGTATGCATATTGCACTTCAATTGGAAGGGTTATATTTTTCAAAACAGCTCTACTCTAAATATTGTTTTTGCATACATGCATGATATTCTGAAATAGCATAAACATCGTTTGAATTGCACAACCCTACAATAGTTTTTCTGAACTGTCCCAAGACACATTATTAAAATTTTCAACCTCAGCCTATAAATTTTGGTTTGTTTTCTTTTTGCCTTTCTCCTAGAAAGGTATAGCAATCACTGGAAAAACCAAAGGTATAAAAGTGGTCCCAATGGCCGAATGTCATATACCACTCGACCCCTTTCGACGAACTGAGCATTTTCTGTATGTATGTATGTGTGTATGTGTGTGTGTGTGTGTGTGTGTGTGTGTGTGTGTGTGTGTGTGTGTGTATGTATGTGCAACTTTTTTTTCTCACTCACTTTTCTTAGAGATGGCTGGACCGATTTTCATGAATTTAATTGCCAATGAAAGGTCTAGTTGCGCCATAGGTTGCTATTGAATTTCATTGTAATCGGATTTTCAGTTTAGAGGTTATGTATCAAAATGTAAAAATCACGAAACATCAATATCTCAGAAACCACACATCCGATTTTAACAAAATTGGTTTCAAATGATCGGGCTGCCTCCAGAACCTTTAACTTTTGAATTTCGTAATGATTGAACATATGGTTCAAAAGTTATGTAAAGAAAAGTTATCCTGAGATTGTTTAAGCTTACTCATTTTTTCTCAGAGATGGCTGAACCGATTTTCACAAAATTAGTGTCAAATGAAAGGTCTAGTTGCCCCATAGGTTGCTATTGAATTTCATTGCAATCGGATTGTAACTTTGTCCGTTGTTCATGAAAATGTGAAATCACATAATGAAAGTAAACATATTGACTTCCTCCTAACGATCACTGGCTAATTAAAAGGTAGAGAAGTGATCCAAATGGCCGAATGTCATATACTACTCGACTCAGTTAGACGAATCGAGCATTTTCTGCATATAAGCATGTATAGGTGTATATGTTTGTGTGTGGGTGTGTACGTGTCTATGTGCACCTTTTTTCGCACTCACTTTTCTCAGAGATGGTCTGACCGAACAGATTTCAATGAAATTAATTGCAAATGAAAGGTCTAGTTGCCCTATAAGACCCTATTGAATTTTATTTTAATCTGATTTCTAGTTTAGAGGTTATGTATCAAAGTGTAAAAATCACGAAACATCAATATCTCAGAAACCACACATCTGATTTGATTAAAATTAGTTTCAAATGAACGGGCCACCTTAAAAACCCTTAACTTTTGAATTTTATGAAGATTGAACATGTGGTTCAGAAGTTATGGAAAGAAACGTGTTCTGGAGACTATTTAATCTCACTCATGTTTCTCAGAGATGGCTGGCCCGATTTTTATAAAATTAGTGTCATATGAAAGGTCTTGTTGCCCCATAAGACCCTAATGATTTTTTTTTACAAACGGATTATTACTTTTCCTGTTATGTTTAAAAATGTGAAATCCAGTTATGAAAAGAAACATATTCTGATGACTACTTGGGCTCACTCACTTTTCTCGGAGATGGTTGACCCGATTTCCACAGAATTAGCATCAAATGAAAGGTCTAGCTGCCTCATAACACCCTATTGAATTTTGCTGTAATCGGAATGTGACTTCGTCTGTAATGTATCGAAATGTGAAAATCACGAAACTTCATTATCTTAGAAACTACACAACAGATTTGAACAATATTGATATCAGATAAACGGGCTAGTTAAGGGTTAACTGATGAATTATGATTGAACACGTGGTTTCAAAGTTTGGCTGCCCCATACGTTACCTTAACATTTGATTGTAATCAAACTTAAGCAAGCGTTATGTTTTAATTTGTAAAACAACGAAAGTCTATTATCTCAAGTATTACTCGACTTATTTGAACATAACTAGTGTCATACAAATGAGTCATCTCTCAAACTTACAAATAACAAACTTCATAACAATTTGATATGCTGTTTAAAAGTTTTAGAAAAAACAGAAATTCAAAGACTATTCAACACTTTACCTGCTTCGATCAATATATATGGCCTCAACATGATTTAAATGTGGTATCGTACTATCTGAACGTTCCCGGCATCGCTCGTGATTAAATTGTTCGAAATTAAGAGTCATTGAATTTATTTCGCTATTTCTAAAGTACTAACATTACGTCAAATTTCATATTTTATACTTTAATTACAACAGCAATATTTTAGAACCCAAAGAGTGGATAAACATTTATTGGATTTAAGCATTCATGTAAATCTTTTTTTACAAATAATAAGTTTGAATGAGAAAGGCTGAGTCTGACCGCTAGGTGGATTAATTTAGGTTTTATAGTAATTTTCTACAATTTTCGAATGTTCTAAAAAATTATTTGCTACAACAAAACAAACAATATCTCCGAAGAAAATTTATTTTTATCCCACATGTGTTTTTGGTTGTTGACGATTTTTACTAGAATTATGCGCTAATTTACACTTATTACTCTTAACTCAAAAAATAATGAATTATTCTCCATTTTGTAGAAGTTAGAATTTTGTGATCAATCTACCTAAAAGTGAGAAATAAGTTTTATGTTTCTCATTTTTACATATAAAAATCCACTTTGCTGAGTAAAGTTCTAGTACATTTTGCAAGTAACAACTTTGTCGAAGACAGTATACTTGTATCTGGTCATTTAAATGAACCATTGTGAAGTTTTCTCTAGAATGCCCCTTAAAACTAATTTTTTAATATAACTTTTTATAGTGGTTTTCTAAAATTTTTCAATGTTCTACAATGTTGTTAACTACAATAAAACACACAAGTTCACCGAAGATAGTCTATTTTTATCTCTCACGTTTATTTAGTTATTGAAGATTTTTATTAAAATAATGCACTTATTTATTTACAAATATCTGTACAGGAGACGGCGAGAGACAAATACCTTTATCTGGAATAAATGATGTTTTTCTTATACTTAAATATAGAAAAGGTTCAATCTGCAGATATTTGCAGATTTTAAAGATATCTGTTAGTAAATTAGTGCATTGATTCAATGAAAATCGTCAGTAACCGATGAACAATGAGAGATAAAAATAAACTATCTTGGAAGAAATTGTGTGTTTTGTGCAAGAAAACAACAATCTAGAACATTGGAAAATTGTAGAAAATCACCACTAAATGTTATATTGAAAAAAAAAAAATGATTTTTAGTGGCCATCTGTAGAAACCTACACAAAAGTCCATTAAAAAAGGCAGATAGAAGTATGGTATTTTTGAGAAAGTTGTTTCTTATAAAATGCGCAACAACTTTGCCGAACAAAGAGAATTTTTATATGCCAAAATGAAAAAAAGTAAAATTCGCTTCTCACTGTTAGGTGGATTAATCACAAAATTGCAACTTCTATAAAATGGAGAATAATTAATGGATCAACTTTCCTGGAGGCACTATGGCTCTAAAATCTAGTTCTTTTTGGGTCAAAATAATTTCGATCATGTTTCGTCTTCAACGCACGGGTTGGATTCATCGGAAATTACGCGTGGTAGGGTTTGCAATCCCGGGAAGGATTTTCCGGGAAATATTGATTCCCGGGATCCCGGGGTTCCCGAGTTCCTCTTAAAATTTCGTAAGATTTACCATAGTTTCCTGGGAAATGGAGCAATAATAGTGAATACCCTATCAAGTGGTGAAACATACGTCGTCGAACTCTATAGCAGCACTAAAACATCACACGAAGCAAATATTTGCTTGAATTGTCGGTCAATATTTGTTTGCCGTGTAAAATCGAATTGTTCGCTTCAATTATTTGTTCAAAATATTTGTTGTCCTATTTAGTAAACGATTGGGCAAATGATTGCCTCGCCTAATAACGTTATTTACTAGTTAGTTCACTACTGATAGAATTATTGTTTGAATTTTCGATTTGTTCATTGATTAAAATTTCCGAAACCTGTAAATTGATGAACGTTTTGAATTTCGTAAATCAATGCGACCCAAACGACATGAAGACTTTTAAACCCCCTCTTCTGTAAATATTCGCAACAAAAATCGATTTCTAATGTTAACTTGAATATGTTTTTTTTTAATTTTTTTAAATTTTTTAATTCGGTTGTCATTAAAATTAGAATAAAATTTAAAAAAAAATTGTTACCTTTTATTAATAAACTTAATTTTAAATTTTATTTTTGCATTTTTACGAAAATGGTTTTAAATTTCGTAATTAATTTTTTGTAAAAATGTTATATCTCGAGATAGGCTCAAATTACCACGGGGTGATAAGTGTTTCTTACATAAATCTTTCCGAGAAATACGATGAAACCATCAAATTTAAAATTAAAATAGCTGCATCTGCCGAAAAATGCAAATTCAGTTTGAAAATACAAAAATAATCTATCTGGCAACACTTCCGGTCAAAAACAATATTTTTTCTAGATTCCTTGGTTTATTTTCTTCAAAATACACTTATCACTGTTTTTCGGGTGCCTTACGTCTATAAATTATAAAATAAATTTATTACGAAATTTTCAGCTATTTTCGTGAAAATGTTATATCTCGAGATTGACTCATATTACCTCGGGATGATAGTTGTTTCTTATGTGAAATTTTCCAAGAAACACGATAAAATTATCAAATTTATTATAAATATGGCTGCATTTGCCGAAAAATGTAAATTTGGTTTTAAAATACAAAAATAGTTTATCTGGCAACACTTTTGGTCAAAAGTTATATTTTTACTGGTTTCCTTTATTTATTTTCTTCAAAAATCGTTTTTCAGTATTTTTCCGACATCTTACGTAAATGAATTGTGAGAAGAAGAAAAAAGAGATTTTTAACAAAAATTGTGTGACTTTACAATAAAAAGGGGGGCCTACATAGCGGGTGGTATTCCAATCGACACCAAAATTGGGATTTTTCCAAAGAGAAAGTAGATGAATAATTTCTCCAACTTTGAGCAAAATCTGTGATGGT
The DNA here is from genome assembly GCF_029784165.1 of Wyeomyia smithii. NCBI lineage: Eukaryota > Metazoa > Arthropoda > Insecta > Diptera > Culicidae > Wyeomyia > Wyeomyia smithii. The sequence continues at coordinate 7,916,388 of NC_073695.1, forward strand.
CGTGTCCAAGTGGCATGTACACTTCGTATGCAATGACCCGTATGCACTTGGTACAACTGAAACGACGCATAGGACGTATCATTGTTTATTCCTGCCATTGTTCTTCAAGCTGATTCGAAATAAGAGATCGGCAGCTACCCGTACTTTCAGGAGAGATTCGGTACGTCTTCCAACAGTGGACTTGCCAGCCTTCCGTGGTACTGGAGAAAATTGGGTTTAATGGATCGACAAATACAACTCATTGATCCACCGAAGAAATTCACTGCTTACTGTACAAAAGCTCGAGTATTTGGAGCTATTGTTAAAAGGAGCTGCGCTGGGTCTTATCGATTCGCCGCCGACTACTGAAACCATCTACAGTATTGCGTACGATGTTTTGGTTGAGCGATGGGATTGTTAACCAAACTGCTCATTCAACAGCATGTTCCCGAACTTTTTGAGCTGAAGGCAGTGCCCTTTGAAGCAGCAGTGTTATTGCGCGAATTATTCGACTCAGCACGGAAACATTTGAGATGGCTGAGACGCCATATTGGTACATCTTATGACAAATAAGTTGGACTCAGCAACCTGAAGGGAATGGGAATTAGCAGCTTTTGGAACAAAACCACCCACTTACGAACAGTTGGAGAAAAATGTGAATTAGAGATGCCAAGTTCAGGACGCTATGCCTTTAAAAGACCGGCAAAGTCTAGAGCCACAGGCAGTGAAACGCCAAAAAACGTGCATTTGCCGTAAATCATCGTATCGAATGGTGTATAACCGAGTATCACAAGAACTGTGCTAAATGTTATATTGACATCCATCTAGTACGTGAGTAACTGCTGTCACATGGTTTGAGGTGTTGAAATTTTTTTTTCATTCACTGTTGAGTGATAGGCGTGAAAATAAATGATACGAGTACGAAAAAGAAGGGAAAACTCTCCGCCTGTGCGGATTCGTTACTGTAATCTGTTGGTTTATTCTTGGAAACGCAATATTAACACTTCCGCATTTTTATTCGAGCCGAAAATTTTACTATGTAAAGAAACCCGCGACAACTGTCAAATCTTTTCCTTATTATTTTTTTGTGACGTCATCGTGCAATGATCTATTCCAATCTTTCTCTTTTTTTGCAACCTTCAACCGAAGCAGCCGCATAGCACAAGCAGTTAGCATTGGGCGATACTATGCAGAGTATCGATACTTCAGTATCGATACCCAAAGAGCCAAAAGTATCGAGATACTCGAAATATCGGCCAAAAAGTATCGATACCAGAAGTATCGATACAATAGCTAAGAACATTTTTTGAATTTTTGTAACACAAGGTAAATAATGAGGACTTATTCGTTGCTTTTCTGGTATCAATCCGCATTCTCTAGAGCAGCATGAATCAAATGACTTCACAAACAAATACATACAGGTAACGCATAAATTCTAAGCTTTGACAAACAAATGAAATAAACAACTTATATCTTCAAAATTTGTATTCACTGGCCTAATGGGCTGTAAAGCTCCCGTCTTATTTGTATAAATTATTGACACATTTCCGTATAAATTGATGAGAAAGTTGATGACATAAAAAAGTTAGATATGTCAGCGGAAATAAGATTGTGAAGTCTACCGCTGAATGTTTCTTACTAATAAATATTGCAATTTTATTTTTCACTTGTACTTCAATTGTGTCGAGGGAAAGCATGAGTTAGTTTCCGCTTGCCAATATTCGATCTGAACAATGTAACCAGAAAACTTATATTTGTTTTTAAATCTTTACAAATCTTTTTACTTTTGTCCTGTGTCAAAATGTCATACACGCTCGGCCGTTTTTACTCTAAATTGGGTAAATTTTGACTCAATTTCGTTAAAAATGGATCTACCCTAAACAGAGTAACCATGTAGTTACTAATTTTTGAGTAGCATAGATGAATGTCATAAACTGTGTACTACTTACTCATTTAAAAAAAACAGGAGGGTTGGGTGCAAAGCCACGACCGCAAGGTTGAAGTAGAATACTTTTACAAGAAAGATAGCCTGGCTGCTTGCGTGTCAGTCATTTTTTTAGCAAATAAACGTAGACTAATCAGATCAATCGAATTTTTCGCTTCAACAAGGATTGACCATTTTCAATAATATAGTAAGTTGCTTGTCATGGGGCTTGACAATTTTCGAATTTTGAGATGGAATTTTTTCGGATGTCGTGCTCATGACTAAAGGGAAAGATAATTCAGTACGTTCTGAGACACGGAAATAAAGTAAAATTTATAACTTTTACAAATTTAAAAATGTAAATTAACTCAAGAGAAAACATTAACGGTTTAATCATCAGGTTTCTATTTCATCCTGAAAAGGACAATTTGTTGTTCAATTTAGTATCGTATAAGATGCCGATTACATCTTTGCGTTATCACTGAAAGTACGAACGAAGTATTCGTTGTGATAAAGTAAACAGTGAAATGCTGATGTAACACCCAAAACTAGACGGCTCACGTGTTGTCAAAATGAGTCAACTTTTTATTGAATGCATTTACTAGTGCCCACTTTCGCACAGAGACTGCATTTCACTAAAGTGCCTCACTGCATCAGCCGCTATCGATGCTGAGATCCGCTGTAACTAGTTCGCTATCCATAGCCATGCCACAGTTGTGGCCGCTATACGCTGCCATTGGTATCCACTGTCTTTGCATCAGCTGGCCCAGCTGCTATCGTTGATGGAATCTGCTGCAACTAGTGCGCTATCCATTGCTACGCCTCAACTGTGGCCGCTTTCCGCCATCGCTGATATCCACTGCACTGCACAGTGGGGAATCGCTGGCCATCGACCCAAAATTGAAAGTGCGAATTTCGTTTCAATTATATTTTTCCTATAATTGTACACTGTTGAAGTGTCAGCATCCAAATTTTTAGAGCATTATGATAAAATTTGAATTTTCTAGGATTTTTCAAAGTACACTGAGTCAGTGTTTTTTAGCGTTTTTCTTGAAAAAAGTGCAATGTTGCGAAATTTGCTAGAGAGTCAAGGGTAACTTGAATCTTGATGACGTCTAAGGGAAAGTTGTCTGTAAAATAGTGGAGAATAAATCCTCATCATTGGATAATGTATAATCTCATTGTAATACTCAAAAAAATTAGGCGGAATCAAAAGAATACGTATTTTTTGCATAGATCAGCGTTTAAAGTTTATACGGCAGGGTTTTGCACTATTGGCACTAGTTTCAAAAGATAGCTTGGAAAAATTGCTTCCAAATGCGTCTAGTCCGATCCTGCGCAGAGTTGCGCCCTTCTTTCGAAGAGAAACAATGAGTGTTCGGCACATGACAGATTTTAAAAATGTAAATTTAAGTTGTACACTGCAAACAGTCAACAGAATAACAATTAACTTGTATCCGTCTGATAATAACAATGTTTTCAAACATGTCTCAGTATGATTAATCACACTGTTTTCATATTTACAAGTTTAACTCATCAATATTCCGATATTCAACGCAGAATCAAAAACTAATCATTGTTTATGTTTTGGATCACCAGCACTGAGTACCAAAATCATGTTTTAAGTTTGTATCATACCAGTCACATGTAAAAACGATTGTGTAAACACAAATCATGACATAATAAATCGCCTGTTAATTTCTGCAGAAAAATTAGGGAATTATTATTTTGACGTTAATAACTGCATTTTGAAAACTCTCTTCAAAGATATTGAAACTGTATTAAAAATGAACACAAAAATGAAGATGAAGGTAGAAGTGAAAGAAAAGAAGAATGCGATAAAGAGACGCATTGTAATATAGTCACTTTGAAAAAAAAAAAACAAGTAATAAGTAATTTTTTTCACAAAGCATATTTTGTAATTGATTTTTTTTATTTTCTCAATAACTGAATAATAATTTTATGTTTTTTTATTTCATATGGTGGTCCCCGTGGTTCTGTGGTTAGCGATGTCGGTTGGCTAGCTCTCCCACACGGTTGTGATATCGGGTTCGATTCCCGATCAGGTCGAGGAACTTTTCGAGCTGGAAATTTTCTCGACTCAGCACTGGGGCACGGTGTATCGTTGTACTTATCATACAACATGCGAAATGTGCCGAGTACGACTGCTGTTGTCGCTGTCTAGAACTATTATGAGCGGCTTCGGCTGAAATAGGCTCTCTTATAGGTCAAATAGCATGTTTAAAATTGCAAGGTATACGATTTTGTCGACCGTGCTTGGGAAGCAATCATATAACGACCAATCAGAGGTCGGATTTTTCCTTTTGACAAGGCTTGACTATTTTCAATAGTACAATAGTGTGAATAATAAAATTATAATTATCTTCTTTTGGGAAGAATCTTAGAAGATTTTCCAATCTATTGCTACAAGAACGAAGGAAATCCATCGAATACCTACCAATTTATTAGCATTTGAAATTGGACATATTTTTCACTTTTTTTGGTTTTAGATTTTCATTTCACATCCCTATTTAGCCGAACTTCCTGAGAGAAGTATTCTTCTTCAAAAGCATGAGTTAGCCAAACTGAGTAACTGTTACTCAGTTTCGTTAATTTGACTTCCCTACGCAAAAAAATCGGTAACCACAGAGCCACGGGGACCATAAGGCAAACAATCCGAATTAAGTGTTTGTGACTAAGTTTTCAGAAAGCTCTATAGGACAAGAAAAACGTATGCCAATAAACATGTTCTATATTGTATCTGACTGCAATACCTCTCAATGTGTTGTTATCTTTCTTTTGCGTATCAACTAGCTTGTTTTGGTGAAACATCGCAGCGGATCCACGATGTGTGGGCCCCACTGACACTGACAGACAGCATAAAATAGCGTATGAAGAATGGCGGCGATATCGTTTACACATTGAGATGTTAGCCCTTGAAACATGGTGCGATTGCATAAACATATATCGATACAAATATCGCGGTTTTCAGTATCGATATAGTTAAGTTTCATACTCTTGTGCATCGATCTGAAAAATTGAAATATCGTCTCAAAAGTATCGATATCTCCGATACCGATATAATATCGCCCATTGCTACAAACAGTAACACCAGGCCCGTAGCTACTGGGGGGCTAGAGGGGGCTTAGCCTTCCCACGCGTTTGAATTGCCCTACCACGCAATTTTCTCATATATTTGATTGTTACTAGGTACAAAAAACCAAATGAAAAATCTGAAATATAAGAAATAAGCATTATTAAATAGTCTCCAGTTTTTTTTTTATTTTACCGATATCAGTCAATTTCTGTTTGTTAAGAACAATTGCACCTTGCATTTAAGTAGTTCATTAAATCTCAAAAGAACCGTGTTCGAGTTCGAACAATCAAAACGGTCGAGCTCAAAAAAGTTAAATCACTCAATCTTGTGATAAGCCTGCCTGATTCGCGGCGAAGTTGAAACTGACGATCCGCACACTTCCGTTTCAGATGTCCGGTCCAGCGTCTGCGAGTTAAAATGTCAGTTCTTTTTTTTTAAATGTGCCATTTTAATGAAAGAACCAATTACAGTTTTATATGTTTGATTATATAAGAACAATGCAAAACAAGTTTTGCTGCAAAATTTGACCAGTTTTTCCAGAAGTTTTAATTTCTCATTTTTTGATTTCTTGAATTGAACAAATCTTGGGCAAAAAATGACACACAAGACAAGTTTTTTCAAATATTAAACTATCAGCCAGTATCCAAACTCACTGCAGTGTGGTTCTTGTGATTCATGTTTATGTTCAGTTCAATTAATTTTGGCAGGACTTTTCCACACCTCGGAAGCCGTTATCTGTCCCGGACAACTGTGTTCCAGTTAGGTCCGACATGAAACCGGACAACAACATTGATCAAACAATGCGACTCGTAAAATTTAGAACTTAGGCTGACGGTTGAATCGCTTCATTCTCTCAATATTTCTTCGCAAATAGAATCTCTCAGTAACGTCGATTTCGAATGATGCGACCCTCGAAGATAGGTCTCTAACGCTGTAATTCCTTCAATGCATTAGTTGCTTCAGACTATAACTTTTAAAAACTCTCTTCTGTTCTTAGTTTATCGATCGTTGTGTAAATGGCTCTAATAAGCGTCATAGAATCGTTGTATTCCATCACTCAACCATGTATTGCTTCTCTTGCTGATTTGATAATTTGTGTTATGAATATTGAATCGATCGAATTCGTGGGTCAGAAATTTGAAATAAATAATGAGCTTCTGAATCTTTTGGTGCTAAAACTATCGAAATAGGAGGAAAACTAAAAAACTTATAAGAATTTTAATTTGGGTGCTCCGTGTGACGCGTAAAGGTACTTTTTTGTCGAGCACATAACGGTTCTAAACTGCTTTCTCTCCAAAAAAAAAATCACAGGAGGGTTGTGTGCAAAGCCACGACCGCGAGGTTCAAGTAGAATACTTTTACACAGCTCTACTTACGGCTGCATATTAACTTACGACCGGGCGAAACGGTTCACGCCGCTTTTCGCGTTTAGCCCAGCAGAGGCCTAATGCGCACGGCCAACACAATAGAAAGGTGTTTTCACATTGAAAATTAGACACGGCTTTACTGGAGTAAGTGTTGGCAAATGCATCTACCGCTAATACCGCCGCTATCGTACGAAAGCGCTTCGTTTCATGTGGGGAATGATATCAACAACGAAAAATGACGCTCGTCTGAGCACACCCGAACTGTTTCCCGTGCCGCTGCCGTACCGCTTCCATTTGCTTCCTTATAACATCCGCCTCATGGAAGTACCGACTGCACCTACCGCTGAGGCTGTTACCATACTCAAATTAAGTGTTTTATTTGTCCTCAAAAGAACAATTGTTCAATCCCATATCGGATAAAATGCAATCGCATCTTTGTAATATTACCGAGAGTAATATTCTTCTGAACAAAATGGTCCAACTTTTCCATTAGAGGAAGTGCCGGCTGATGTACGGCAAAAATCTCTCCCGATCGCTCGCGTTGGCGTTCGTTCTCAGGCAGAGGCCTGAGACGTGGTGACCAACCACAGGGCAAGTGATTTGTTTAATTTGAAGGCAGGCACAGGCACAACCCGGACGGTCCATCCAGCTTACCTTCCGACTAATGAATGTAGCTAGTTTTCCCAGAAACACTCTTCCATGGCCGAAGGGCACTACGAAATAGGCCACACCTTTCAGTTCAGTTGTTCCATTCCCTAATGTTCTTCAGAAAAATTATTCGACAATTCGCATATGATTTTTGTATCCAGCGAATAAACACCGATGGTGCTCTCACACACGCAACGGTTTTAACCCGTATCTTATTGCGGTTTGTAACATCAAGCGATTTCGTTTGCTCACTGTTGCGTGTTGCATCATGTTGCAACTTGGCAACTGGGAAACGACGAAATTCTGTTGCTGCTGATTGATTGAATCGACTTCATATTAGCTCTGCATAGTCGAACTAACTGTCTTTGTGAATGCGGTCTAACAGGGCAGTTTGTTATTCAAAGTTGGTTATGCTGATCGCAGCCTTTGCGCTGCCCCTACAGTGGGGTGTTTACTAAATAAAGTAAAAGTAAAAATTAGACAACTACAACAGAATTTGATTGCATCCCGCACAGAATGTCTGCTTTCGTTGATGCCAGAAAATTAATATCCTTCAATTATTTTTTTATTTGCCTTGAAAAAAAAGCATTTTGCGGTTCAAAATCGGTTGCTAATTACAACCTTTGAGCTGCCCTAACGTTGGGGGAATCAAGATACACGGACAACATGCACTGTGGGAGCTATTTCACATTCAGTAAATTAGACGGGTGCGACAAATTTAAATTGCTAGGATGCAACACAGAATGCTTGCTTTCGTTGACAAAAATTATTAACTTTCAATGACTTGTTTATTCGCCTTGAAAAAGGCATTTTGATTTCCAAAATTGGATTTCCTGATGGCGATCTTCATGCTGCCCCAACACGGGGGGAATAATGGCTGTCTGGCGACACACGGTGAGAAAAACCGCGCTGCTGCTGAGACGTGGTGACCAACCACAGGGCTAGTGCTGCTGCTAAGAAAGGACGACTGCTGTTGTTGCTGTCTAGAACTATTATGAGCGGCTCCGGCTGAAACAGGCTCTTATACAGGCCAAATAGCATGTTTTCAATTGCAGGGTATATGATCCTGTCGACCGTGCTTGGGAAGCAAGCATATAACGACCAATCAGAGGTCGAATTTTTCGTTTTGACAAGGTTTAACTATTTTCAATAGTACAATAGTGTGAATAATAAAATTACAATTATCTTATTTTAGGAAGAATCTTAGAAGATTTTCCAATCTATTGCTGCAAGAACGAAGGAAATCCATTAAATACTAACCGATTTATTAGCATTTGAAATTGGACATATTTTTCACTTTTTTCCGTTTTAGATTTTCATTTCACATCCCTATGTAGCCGAACTTCCTGAGAGAAGTATTCTACTTCAAAAAAAAAAAAACGTTTACTTAAAAAAAATTCTCTGCCCCCCCACGCAAAACGGAGTAGCTACGGCTCTGAGTAACACACAATTACCAAATAAATTGAAAAAAAAAACCATGAAAATTGTAATGAGAATATTACTTGGTATATTCAAAATGTTCTGGAGGCAATTGCTAAGATTCAGTTTTGGGTCCATTTTTCGAACAATACGGGAAAAAAATTATTTTTCTTCGAAAATGTTTGAAACATACAATGTTTCTTTTGAATCTTGTAATCTCTATCAGAATTTGCATGTTTTGTAACAACAAACTTGAATTTAAGTAAGAATATCCATTGTGCAAATATTGAATAAGAGTACTTCGTACGGTAAACTAATCTTTCTGGGTAAAAGTGAAGCAGGAAAACCTTTTACGAAATGGGGAAAAATACCTAGTTTGCTACCGTTACGTCCGTTGGATTAACCACGAGAGAAAAACCAAATGAGAACTTGCGTTAGTGTTTCTGAAGCATAAGCTTCGGAAAACAATAGACTGTGCAGTTGGAGCACGAGATGCATATTGAAAATGCTTGGCTATTATCAGCTTCGCCTGCAAATGGATAACCTATCGACTAAAAGCATTTTTTTGCCAGACCCGGAGTGTAAATAATGTATTAATGCAGATTCTACGGTTGGTAACGTAGCGGAGATCGGATTTGCGGCGTTGCCGCATTCATGGTTGGAGGAAGCGTTTAAATGAACTAAAAGATATTGTGAAAGAATATTTTGCTTACCACGTGATGTTTTCAATTACCTGGAACGAGAAAAGCGAAAACGCTGTTAGTAAATTAGCAATACGTGTTATGACTACTCTAATATCTGAAACAATCAACAATGTTGGTCTTTTTTATTATAAATATTATTCCAAACATGAACGAAAAAAGTTGCGAAACAAAGGGGCGCGACTCATAACATCGATAACGTAAGTTTCTCTCATGCGTAATAACTGCATAAAAGTTGGTCTAGGAAAAACGACAACAAGTGTGTTCGTCCTCCAGTCACGCACGTATTTATAAGCTCTCGTAATCGCAGAAAAGATATATCTTTTCAGTTGTTCAAACAAGTGAGACGCTTTTGCAATTCTCGAAGAATTGTATATTTTTAAAGTGCCTGGGGTTAAATTAAAGTGGTTTGTACGCAACTGAGTGATTAAATTGGGCAATATGTTGATAGTAGTAATCAAAAATGACATCATCCAATTGGGTGCATAAACCAGATCAAAATCTATTTCACATTTACCGCCAGCACGGTTGTCTGCAATGAAATCCATCATCGTTCCGGGGAGGTATTTCCCCCCCGATATGACGAAAACGAATCGAACGGAAAGCAAACAGCAAATCGATCAAATCACGCTCCAATTGATTCCCAAAACGCGTGAATTTCAAGTGCAGCTCCCCGCCATTGCTGCCGGGCTTCTCGGCGAAGAAAAATAAAACGAAAAATCCATCAAGTCAATAAGAATAATTGATTTATTTGGTTTGATTTGATCGGAGCCGCGTGAAGAAAATTTCCTTCCGTTTGCCCGCTCGACACCGGCCGCCGCTGCTTTGCACCAGCGCACCGAAAAGTGTGCTGTTGTGCGGAACGATTTTATAAACCGAATCGTCGAAATCGACAGCATTTTGTAGGTACTAACACACTAGTTAGAGGTACAATACCTATGTTTGAAGCGTGTTTCAGTTGAACACAGTCTCATGAAATTATCACAATTTAATGAAATTTTAAATGCAAAACGTATAGCATATCACTTAAACAAACCGATTGACTGTGTGTAGTAACCGCAACCCGGGTGAAAATGTCACGTACTTCATTTTCATTGGCAGCGCGGCTGCCGTCATTTATTCGATCAAAAACGAGAGTTGGAGGAAGAGTCATTACGGTCAGCCGCAGGAATATTGGAGTAGAAAAAAAATTAAAAGCAGCCGGTTATAGACAATGGTCGATGCGATAGGCTTATGGAAGTGACAGAAAGGCTATTAAATCGTGCTGGCAATTCGAAATTTATGAGGAGTCAGTTCAAGTGAGCTCTTGGAGAACCGCCAGCCCCGCGCCGCTGGACGGTTATAGGCTTTGAGTAATTCAATATTAGGGGTACTATGAAAGCGAAAATTACCGATAATTACTTCGATAATAATACGAATCATTAGACGTCGTTTGTTCGTGTTGGTAATAAATTTACTTCAAATACGTAACAGTTTGTAAATCGATTGCTGTCAGTAAATTATACAATCGCACACAGCAATGAAAGTTATGAGAAGCTGAGAAGCTTCTGCTCTGTCACTTTCGACTTCGAACGGGTATCGACTGGAAACCACTAATGTGCACCCGAAATTGCCTCATCACTGACAAAGCCACCGATCCGGATGCATTTCGCTGATGTTCCGCTGACCGATATGCTATCAGTGCACTGGACTGGCTGGCAATAAGGATTCCACTGCGGGGGCCGAAGGGTTCGGTTTGGGGCGAATGCAATTACGCAAATGAGCGTACCTATCAAAACCGGATACTGTTGATATTTGGCAGGCGATTCGACCGCATACATACGTTTCTGCGTCCACACGTCCACACGCGCTCTTGACTTCAGGATAATATTTTTCCACTAATTTACAACATCATCGCGGATAGCGCTCTCTCGTGGATGAATCGATAATTAGCCCAGCTAAATGATTCATTAGGTGAGGTTGAACTAGACTCCAATTAAGGGTGGCAAAGGTTTACCAATTTTTGATCGTGGGTTAGCCAAGTGCACATACTGTGGTTTTTCAGTTAGTTTACAATGTTGTTATTAAAAATATTTTTTTCGCACTGGTAATAAAATATCCTACCATCAACTGTTGAGTTTGAAATCAAAACAGTACAATCTGTGGTTAAAAGAATTGAATTACCATTATCGGACGCCCGATCTTCCCGTGGGTAGTGAATTACAATTGTTTATTTCTGTGGTCGCGGGGCAGTTTTTTATATTATCAGTGGTTTGGTGAACTATTTGTTGTTACGAAAAATTTTATAGGCTGCATACCGCACATGCAATGTGGTTTTCAAAGGGTCTGCTGGCTAGTTCAATTGAATTTTGTGCGGTTACTGACGTTATAAATATGTAACGGAAGGCTAATGAAAAGCAAAAAAAAAAATTCATTTTGAAAGTATTCATGGTACAAAGGATAGGTAGACAGAAAAATCCGATTACCAATTTTTTGATTAGTAGCACAAATTTATACGGATCAAACCTATGTCTAATGTTGAACTTTCCGAACGTGTAAACGCAGCATCAGCATCGCCGTTCCACAAGAACACAAACAGAAAACGAATGTCATCTGAAGGCTGAGAACCAACTCGGATCTCGTTGATCGGAACTGGCGCATAATAATGACCTGAATGTGGAAGCGAAAATGTGCAGGTCACCCCAACAGCAAGCAGCAGATGGAACTGCTTAACGCGAAAACCGCACTTCTTGTTTGAGCAGAATTGATGTGATGAGAAGCAGCGCAGCGCTGATGTAAAACCGATGTGCATCCCAAAACCGCAGCAACGTATCTAGATTTCTCTTAGCTTGTAAGAGCCAGCAACCCAGAGTGTGCCCCAAGCGCATGTAACGCTGAGCTGTGTGTGCAGCAAATGAATTGCACCGATAGGTTTCATGCTCATCATCTCCTCACGTCACGTCATCAGCGTCATTATCATCAATGTACTGCTGGTTGAGGGCATGATTGATGGTCGACATCGATGGTTTTTCGATCGACGCGCGAGTTGAAGTCGACTTCACCCATCGGAGAGCTTTTACCGGCTGACGGATTGTGCTCAATTATGACAGCTTACCGTTTAGCTTATCTCCACGGAAAGTCCTTATGGCGTCAAAACTTATTGATTTTATTAAGCAGCTCAAATTAGGTATTTAGCTAGAAAATCTGAGCGAAAATATGTTTACATTGTACTATGCAGTGCTTCAGACCAAAGCTTACAAAATTCGTTATGAGAAATGTCCATTTTTTGGTAATCTCCTAGAGCCGAGCGAGGAAAATGCGTTGCATCTGTCGTAGCAGTCAGCAGAAGACACTACAAAGCTCGTGCCACGGAGCCGCGAGAGCCAGCAGCAGTAGCAGTGGTTTTCCAATTTGATTATCATTTCCATGAACATCATCAGACACATTGGCGGGTAAATTACGGCGTCTGGTCTGGTACCCTTCAGTGAGCGTTTGCCACCAAGTTGCCGGTTGTTCTACTATGCAGAATGTTCGTCTAATGATAGTAAGCAACCATAGTCGAGGATATAGAGTAAGGTAATTCACGAAGAGAAAAAAAATGACATTATAACATTAGACTCCGTCGTATTTTTTCCATCTGCGCATGATGTTGTACACAACTGGGATAAACAGTTTGTATGTGGCTAATTCTGTTCGTACGGGAGTTTTACACACAAGGGACACATTTCGCTGCTCGGGAATGTGAATCACCTTTTAATGTAATTAGCATGTTTGCATGTTACGAGAATTTAATTTTTTATAGGGAGTTCTGAGAAGGTATTTTTTCTACCTCCCATATCTTATATCTTCCACTGTAAGGTTTGCTTACAAATATTACAACTCGGGTAATTTTGATTTCATTATCAACTTTTACGATGTTTCTGATACGAATTCGGAGTGCAGTGGAGTATTTATTTAAACGTCTGAGTATTTGTGAAACTTTAAAATTGAAACATTTTTGTTGTAGAAATTATTTCGTAGTACAGCACACAATAAAACGCAGGTTTAATATCGTGAAGAACTGCTTGCGCATTTTGTTCGGTCAGGAGACTACCAATTGAGCAGTATTGTATTTATTTTTTATGCTGACAAACATATATAACTCCCTAGTTTCGTGAATTGTAAAATGATGGATCATTTTGTGATCATTACATTCATTGCTCAAAAGCGCAAATTGATAAACAGTTTAAAGATCGAATTTCCGGCTCCAACCATAAACACTACATATCGTCGGTTCCGTGCAACACTGGCTCAACTCAAGATTTTGTATCTTTGAGTTTTTGATGGCAAACGATGCCAAATTTTGTTAAGTTTCATCCCACGAAACCCCGTTTCAAGATTCCCAAAAAATCCAGAGTTATGAGTAGAAGTGCCTTTGCTGCACAAATCGAAATTCCTCCATAAAGTTAGTAAAAATTAGGTTTTAACTTGTACAACGTGCTCATAATAGACCTAAAAGTGTTAGATAAGGATTGGAAAGCTACAAAATCTACGAAAATCTACGTAGATCTACAAAATTGTTTTACTTCTACGGATCGACAGATCCGTAAACTCAACCTAGAGAAATCTGTGGATTTTTCAGTTATCTTGGGGTAAATATGTTCAATGAATTTAAAGAGCAATCTCCCGCGATTTGATCCCATTTGCCTAATAGTGACAATAAAATTATGTACTTCCTTCGTCTGGTTGTTAATACAAATATTCTCTTACTTATTCAAAATTTCACAACAAAAAATACCATAAAAATCAGTAGAATCTACGGATTTACGAGAAATAGTTCTTGTTCGTACATTTTGGCTCGCTTGTTGTATTGGCTCGCTGCGATTCAGTCCGCAGGTCTTTAAATGCTGTACTTTAATCAATAGACATTAGTCATTCGCCTTGAAACCGGTCAACCAAAATTTGCTTCTATGAGCCTAGACTATTTTGATGGCTCGGAGGTAAAGCATTTATGTGCTTTAGTGGACAATTGAATGATCTTATCCAAAAATGCTATGGAAACTGATGTCTTGAAGGAAAATATGCTGCTACAGACAATAACATACTTGTTGAAGCATGCATAACACTGTAACCGTGGCTAGATTGTAACTTTTGTATCCTTTTTCAGCGTTGCCAAGTCGATTTCTGGGAAGAAGTAAGTATCTCGTGTGACAAAATTTTTTCGATTAAAATCCTTGAGGGTTACAAAATTTAAAGTGACGAAATTGCATGATGTGAAAATTTTAGAGTAATGGCATTTTTGCGAACCAAAACAAAAACAATCTGGAATAATATGGATTACCTTTGAAAAATCTGGGAAATTGGACATCCAATCTGCCTATCTGGATAGATGATAAAAAATCTGGATAATACAAATAAATCTGGACACTTAGCAACACTAGTGATTGTTGTTCGTCTTCGGATCGGCACGCAACAAATGAAGGAAAGCATCACACAGCGAATATTTTTTTATTTTGTTGTTTTTGGGTACTTTTAACGATTGCATGAAGCGTAACATTAGTCCGTATGAATAAAAGAGTTTACTCTGCTTCTTCCATAACATTTGCACGGAAAGCGTTAAGCAAACGCTTCTATTCATACGACCTACTAATACACCATGGCATGTAGAATATTAAAGTTTTCCACAAAATCTGTCTCGTTGCATTCGATTTTTCGAAAAAATGGGAGCCTTTGCATGTCAAATTTTTGAGACGTTTTTACGGTTTAAAAAGAGATATCCAACTGAAGACGACATTGATGGAGAAAATTAATTTTATCTTATCTAAATTTATTCCTTTCAACAGTATTTTGTTCCCTCATTTGATCTTTCCAGGAGTAAGTTATTGTGAGGTTATTTTTTTTTTCAATATGCACGTACTGAAATATCCTTTCTCTTCTCATATGTAAGTTTGCAGTTTTAGTCATGTTTACATCAAATAAACAAACATCATATTTCATTTTTGTTCTATATTTTAGTTTTGATTCTTTTTTCATAGTGTTTCTCCTAATTACATTTTCATATCCGACTCAAATCAGTTGCAATTTATTTCCACTTTGTCTCAGTTCTCTCTTAATTTTTTTCTAACTCTTTAATCTTTCGACTGATATCACACACAATATGACACGACTTGCATTTCTCGAGTTCTTTTTTTCAATGCATTGTACTACGTCTCCCAGGAAGTTCTGTTAGATAGAGGTTTGAAATGGAAATCTAAAAACAGAAATATATGTCCAATTTTAAAAGCTTATAAATTTGTTAGTTTTCAACGGATTTTCTTCGTTTTTGCAGTCATACTTGTCATTCTCCTCAGTATGTGAAAGGAGAGGAGAAAAAATTCACCGCGCACTTCCCTTCCAGTATGTGCCTGCATGTAGCAAATGCTTCCACCACACTGCTTCTTTCTCCACTCCAAAGTATCTCAACCAGCTTACAGAGAGACAAACACACTCCCAGCTCACCCGCATCTGATAGAAGCAAGAGGGGTGAATCACTCTACAGAGAAAACGCAAAAGTACACAACAGTGTCCACTGGCGAGTAGTCCGGAAGGTGAAAAAAAAACCTACCGGGCAAAAATGTAGTCCTCGTGTAGCTACACTGCGAAAACGAATTGGACCAGAGTAAATTCGACCGGAGCGAGCAACGCAGTCTATTTTTTTTTCTCCCAATCTCTTTTCCTCTTCTGCCATGCTTAAGAAACCAACTGTAAAACACACCGCAGATAGCTCTGCAGTGTAATTATTGTGCGTGATGTCCACACGTGGGAGAAAGTATACCACAGTTCATTGTCCCGCAAGAGAGAGATTTCAGATTTCACCGCAGTGCGCTCAGGTTGCTCAGCAGATAAAAATCGTTTGTCGCTCTCTCCTAGCATGAGCTTTGATTTGCTCTTTAGTGTGACGGCAGTTTTTTTCGCAGTGCAAGATGTTTTCCTGCACTCTAGAGATTTTCTGAGGAGAAAAGACAAGCATGCTTGCAGTAATAGATTGAAAAATCATCTATGTGAACTATTGTTTTATTGAAAACTGGCAAACCTTGTCGAACCGCAAATTGCGATCTCTGTTCGGTTGCCTAATGCTTGCTTTCTCTTACCCGCTCGAGAAAATGTTATATCTAGTTAACCGGGAATGCACTATTTGGGTTATAAAAAAACCTGTTTCTGTTCAAACCAATCTAGTATTAGGTGTTAGTATCAGCGGTAGCAACAGTGGTGGGAGCTGTAGCAGCAGACTTGCCAGATTTACGATTTTTTTCGTAGATCTGCAGATTGGTTTCACTTCCACTGATATACAGTGAATTCCGTAGAAATCCCTAGAATCTATGGATTTACACGAGAAAATTCTTGTTTTTCTGCTTACGGAATCTGCTTTTGATAAAAAGAAATCCTATATTAAGAGAAGATGGGACAAAGAAGGCCACTTCCTCCGGTTAGAATCCGACTTGTTTTAGCAACAACTTAAGCTTTCTGAATCTGGCAAACAAAATCTACCGGCCCCCCAATTTTAAGTGTGAAAACAGCTATCTACTTTGTTGTCAGAGTGTTCTTATCCACATTACCGGGGTAGCACAGATATGCCATTACCATCATATCCGACTTTAAATTGATCAATAATTGTCCTTTTAAGGACACAACAATTAATTGATTGAAGATTTCATATTCTCTCGTTTTGCGCTAGAATTAGAAGTGAAATGTTAATTCTGCATGCACTGTTAAAACTTTTTTGTACTGCATGGTGCTAGTTCCGTTTCTGCTCAGTGATGCCGTACTTATATCTGCAACTCCTCTTCTGCACAAATTCTTGAAAAGTTAAATAAACTCCACCTAAAATGTTAGAACGCTTCAATAAAGATGGTTGCAAATTCGACTAAGGCAAATTCGTGTGTCGGCAACACACAACAGCGTAATCAAATGTTGCGTAACCAAGAGTACGCTGCTTTTTCTGCTATCTGTTTTCATCCAACAGGATCCGAAAAGAAGAAAGTACTAGTTGTTCCAAACCGTAACACGATACGAGTAATATTTATTACGTGTGTGAGAGCTCAACAATCGGCCGTTTTCCGCTGGTTGTCAACATGAAATGAGATTCATTGCCTTGATTGGAACTGGGAGAATAAAAAACCTAACACAAAGGAGGGGTTATTTACAAAACAGGCGTGGCCGCTCACAACATCAACAAAAACCTTCTTCCTGTGGAGAAACAGAGATTAACACTGTCTCCAAAAAGAAAGGGTCACACTAACATCCCTTCCCTTTTTCCACCTGATTGCAAGGATGTGGCCGGCGTCGTTATTGACCCTTCAATGTATTATATCAGTAAAACTTGTACAATGAGACTGGTCACCGAGTATCGTTAGAACTAAACAAAAATATTAAACAAATTAAAAATTTTCAAAAAAGTAATAAGGTGACAATAAAAACATGTGCAATCATAAGAATGCTTTAAGAGCAGAACAAATCATGTTGAGAGCGCTAACAGAGAGCAGAAACGGAGAAAAAACTAATGCAATTGAAAAAAAAGTGTGGCACGCGCAATATGGAAATGCAGAAATGAGACAACATCAAAATAAATGAATGGAACTAACAAAATATATGAGTAAAGGTAGCAGAAAAAAAAACAAACAGAAACATTTTCTAAAAAAAAAAGAGCAAAAAATGCAAAAAACGAGAGAAAATAATGCTGTAGCAAATAAATTAACAGAAGGTATAAAGGAAGCGACAAAAAATATAAAAGCAAATTATGTTGTTAAACACAAAGTGTAAAAAGAGAAACAATATTGAGGAAAGGAAAATGAACGAGGACGAATCAGTGAACAAAGTAGATTAAAAAAATATGAGAACACATAGCAAACAAAGCAAACAAACAAGGCAAAGTTGAACTACATTAAAAAAAGGAAAAGAGATAAAGGTAGTTCTAATATACAATGTCATATATAACCAGGGTAAAATTAAAAGTTGGTAAGAAAAGAAATTATTTACAACGGAGAAAATAATATCATAGAAATTAAGTATAAAACACAGTATAGCAACTAGAAACGAACTGAAAGCAGTAATAAATAATTTCAAAAGAGGGTAGAAAATATTGGGAAACATTTTCAAAAGAGGGTAGAGCCCTAAAACAAAGTAAACATAACAAAAACTAAAACATTGAAAAATTGCCAAAAAGTTGTGTTTTTGAGTAATGGATGAAATTGAACAAAAAGTGAGAATGAAGATAAAACAGGAAGAAATAGTAATAAAGACCTAGAATAAAAAAAAAACAGAAACTTGAAAAATACCTATTATTTTAAGAAATCAAACTCTATCATAATATGACAGAGAAATAAAAATGTTTTAAACATGTCAAATAAAAGAAACAAGAAAACGAAACTATAGAAAATAAACTGTAATCAAAAAGCAGTAGAAAACTAAGGAAAAATTGGGAAAACCACTCCGTTTTATACACAGTTATAAAAAAAATATCAAATGAATCAGATAACAGAAAGAAAAAGAAACAAAGAGTATAGAAAATAAGAACAAAAAAATATCGTATTCAATGCAACAAAGCAAAGCCTTGATGCTACATTCCGTATCCGAGCTCGACCTTCAGTTCATTATACACAGACTTCGCAACTGTGTTAAGTGTACAGGACAATTGCGGGACTAGCGCTACGATCCTACTGACACTAACAGCCTCTCCCGAGCCGGGACTCGAATCTACGACGACTGGCTGGTTAGGCCGTATCGTCGTACCATTCAATGGAAAAAGAAAAAAACATGACCTGGATCGAATATTTGTAAAATATAGTGCAAGCAAAGTAAGGAACATTCAAAACAGAGTGAAAAAGATAGTGTTTCACAATAAAGTTATCAATACAGAAGCAGATATTGTTCGATTTATCAGCTCTACTTTGTTTTCTTTAGGTGGTCAATAAACAAATTGAATTTTTTCTTTATCATCAACATTTACTCTAAAATTAAAAAGCTAAATGGTAATCAATTTTTTGAAAATATTGTTTCAGCGCATTAGTAGAATGATATCAAATATCGAAAAACATGAAAAGTTTCAGTCCACTTATACACTGAGGAAGACTTTATGTCGTATTCGAAATACGTATCTGCGGACGAGTAAATTTCATATTTACTTTCAAAGCTGCTAGTGAAATTTACCGAAAAGTTTTAATTTTTCGTTTTTTTTTGTTGTTTTTTAATTTTTTTTTGTTTTTTTTTTTTTTGATAAATTAGGCCGTTACAAATTTTATTTTTATTTTATGTCACTCCCCCCTTCAAAAATCTTGAATATTGGAAGGGGAAGAAAAAAATCTGCAGATCAGAGAGAGTGTCGTCAAAAGGCAAGCGCAATAGATAATAATAATAATAATAATAATTTAAATTATTTATTTTAAATTATTTTTCAACATTTATTTGTGTGCAAGTTACGAACGTCATAACTTGCACACAAACTTTTATCAAAGATATTTCTTTTTTTTTCGTCTCGGTGTTATTTATTTTTTGCCACCCCCTTTGCTAAGTTTGATAACCTTGGACATAAAAAGAATTCGAAATTTGTATCAGCCTTATTACCTAATTGTAATTGTTAAAAAAGGATATCTATCACCAATCTTGCTATCGAATGAAAATTAATTGGCCACTAATTTTAAGAGATAATTTGAGAACTAGTGCAATTATCATATTAAATAGTTATGCTCCTCCATCAGGTATCTATAAAACAAGCGATACCCAAATGTGTTAAAAAGACAACGTTGAACAAATTCGAGTTATTAATTGCAAATTTGCAATATAGAAAGTCATGAAGTGATGTCTCTCGACCAACAACATTCGATCGTAAAAACAAACCAATCAAACTCTGTTGCTAATGATTGACTTATCCCACTCACTTTCGATTTGTTCAAACCGATTGCCTAATGTTAAAGCAAACGAACATTGTGGATGTGGAAAAATCGGAAGTGATAATCAAACTTATTAGCATCCCGACGACAGAAATCACTTACCCAACAACCCGCGGTAAGTGAGTAATAAGCATGCGGCTTTTACTGCAACACGCATACCAAACACCTCCTGCGTCCCTCCTTCCTGCTACTGCAGAACGGTCGATTAGCAACAGTTTATTCGCTGCTGCCTGGCTGAGCCATCATATGAAACATAATCGCTGACTAATGGCGATCAGACAAGTACAGCAAAGGCGTGGGCACTCAATTTAAGCTATTAACACGTCAGCCCAATTTTTTACTGCCACCTTCAGCCCCGCTAGCCGCTGCCTCCTAATTGTTTAATATGCAAAATGCCTTTCCGCATCAGTCATTAAAATGCACTGTGCCAGTGCCATCGAACCTAGGCTGAGCGGGGGGAAGAGATGTTTGTTGCAAATTGTTGTTGTTTGTTTACACAACAATTGTGCCGTTTGTTGTTTGGGGTGAGTCTGACGCCCGCCTAGCGGAGCCGCAGATAGCCATTTTCCTATCGGGTTGTGTTTTCTGTTTCAATATTAAAACTGAGAATAGGAAAAACTTGCCTAAAGGTGCTACTTTGGGAAGCATGCAAACAGTTTACCGACGGTATGGTAATTCCCTTGGCGTGCGATGTTTGGTGTTTTTTCTTCTGCTTGTTGTTACATACATACTATCGGGTACGATTGCTACTGCTTGTTGTTACCACCAACAACGGAAAGGAAAAACAACGTGTGTTAAAATTCGGTCGGTGGTGTAGTCTTTCTAATAAAAAGGCAACTAACGAAATTGTGATGGTTAAAAATTGTCTACTTGATGTTGACGCTATTGATAAAAGAGTTTGTTGTTGATTGCATGAGAAAATAAAACTGTTT
The DNA here is from genome assembly GCF_029784165.1 of Wyeomyia smithii. NCBI lineage: Eukaryota > Metazoa > Arthropoda > Insecta > Diptera > Culicidae > Wyeomyia > Wyeomyia smithii. Next base: position 7,937,338 of record NC_073695.1, read on the forward strand.
ATCAATTCAAAAAGATTAAAGTATAAACCCTGAAATTAGTTGGCTGCAGCGAACGTTAAAATAAATACGCACCGGTGCCATTATACAGCTTCCAGGAAAGTTCCCCGTTTGCGTTATAAAGAAGTCCATCAAACGCTGTAAGAGTGCAAAAAACAATCACCGTTCGTTCACCTTCTGCTTTGATCCGGATTGGCTTCAGCTCCGGAAAGACGTTTACGAGCTACCGTTTCACCTGGTACCCTGGGCTGCTGGGTGGAAGAAAATTTTGTGTGTCGTGGAAAGTGTCAACTCGATAAAAACTTTACGGCAGCGGCGGTGTTTAGTTCCGATAATTAGGTGCTGGAAGGGATCCCGACAAAGTTGTCGACGCAGTGACAGAATTGTTTACCTTCCTGTGGGATGTTGACTGTTGACCGGTACAACATTAACACGTCACTGGACTATGTTGGTCGGTGTAGCCCTGCTTGTTTAACGGTGTTCGGTGCGATACACGGACACCGTCGGGCTTATTTAGCAAATTTAATAAACTGCCCGAGCAGCAATTTGCATACTTAATTAAATTTCCATTACCCGACGGGTGGTTGGTAATAATACCGGAGCAGAACGGTGGCGAGAATCGTTTTGTTTGGATGTTCTTCTGGTCTTGGTTGCAGGAGTTATGATTCCACTAGTGGCCTAGTGTTCCGGCGAAAAACCAATAACGGCTAGAGAAGCAGAACAGAGAAGGAAAAGTTTGTTTTTCGTTTCAAGCTGTGTTGGTTTACGGCGACGTCGTAGTCGTCGTCGTTTACTCGGGAAGCTGGCGCCCGCTGTATGCATAATGGAAGCGTAATCTACGGCATTAAAGTAAGAATCTGCGGGATCGCTTTCCGGTTCAGGAATTGTGCGACGCGAAAAGTTTTGATAAATTCGGCAAGATATCATTTTACAGCTTATGGCGTTTGCAGCCGGTGGATCGTTATCATCAATCTTTGTCATTTCGATTGCAGGCGTTCGGTAAAAGGGGCGAATGTAATCGCCGTTTAGTTTGCGGTTGGGAATGAATCATGGCTTCAGCAGCAAACAGTGATAAACCTTTATGTAGCTAGCTGGATATAATTGAGTGGGCGTGAAACTACATTTAACCGACCATTTAATGACAAACTGAATGAACAATGCTCTACGATCTCAGTTTATGTTTTAATGTAACCGTTAAACACGAGAGAAACTGATAAAGGAGCTCAAAGTTCCGTACGAAAATTTCCAGCTAAAACAATGTTTGAAAGCATAAAATGGTTTCCTGCAGGCTATGCTGCGAAAGACGAAGCACATGCACGAGGAAATGGTAAGACAGAATATAGACTACGCATATTTTGATGATTGGAAGAAAAATAAACTTAAGATAACTACTAGTTATCAAATTTTTAAAAAACATTCGGTAAAACTAGTAAAGCGGGAAATGTATGTAATTTTACGAGTATGCGAAAAATGAACGAGAATAAAAGATGTAACGCAGACTTGGAACAATTTTCCTCATCCAGCCGGGACTCGAACCCGCAATCTCCGGCACGGTGTTTTTAGCCAATTAAACTAAGGCGACATCCATAAATTACGCTACGCAAAATAAACCAAATTTTTGGACCTGTATATGTAACGAAGCTTAACGCCAATACCTAACCCCCCCATAAAAGTTACGTAACGCTGTAGAAGAATTAGCTTAATAAAAAGGCTCGTTTTTGGAGAGTCTATCCGGAGATTTTTTGTTAGGTAACGCTGATCATACCTCCCCCCCCTCTATGTAACAAATCGTAACGCTTAAGGATACCTTCTCTCTCCCCTATGAGCGTTATCTAATTTATGGATGCCACCTAAGGTAATTCCCCCTAAGACTAACTCTGAGGAAAATTTTGTCTAAGGCGTCGTACACAAATTACGTAACGCATGAAGGGGCGAGGGGGGTTTAGTTTGCGTTACTTATTGTGACATATGGGGGAGTAGGGGGGGGGGGTAATTAACACAGTTACGTAACTGCGATTTTCCTTCGAAATCGAAATTATTTGGAGGTTAGGCTTTACGTAATTTAAGGGGGTGGGAGTCATATTGAACGTTACTTATCGTTACATATGGTGGGAGGGGGTCTAAAATCCGGGTTTTTAGCGTTACGTAATTTGTGTACGACGTCTGAGTTTTTTTATTTTTGTTTTTTTTTTTGGCTATAAACTGATGGTTTTAGACTGGTACTTTTTTTATTTCTTTCTCTCCGCGCAGCTATTTCTTTAATTTTATGATTAATTTGTATGTGCTTATATATTTTTTTGCTTTACGATTTGGTGATTTTTTCTGTCTTTACTCAACTACTCTCACACTGGTGAGCAAAGCGACGCAGCGAATCGTGTGTATCTGAGGAGCTCGCAAAAACCACCGCTCTGGAATCTGAAATATTTCTCCAGAGAGATAATAAACTGGTGTGATCATTTCCACACGAAAGGATACTACGCTCAATAACTGCACAACAGAGCTCACTGCGTTGTTTTTACTGTGTGTCTTTTAAGTAAATATCAAATGTGGGGAAAATCTAGACAGGAGAGTATATTGCATTGTTTGCGTTACATCTCGAAACTGAAATAATATCTAGCCGCTCGTCACGCATGTTTTGCTTTTTGAATTCTATCCGATTGAACTCAGCAGTGTACTCCGCGGCGTACTTCTGTGTATTCTATCTAGAGTGATTCGACACTCTTGTTTCGCTCAGCTGTAATGAGACACAGCACAGAACTAGAAGAAAAGTGCGGTGAAAAAAAAAGTTAGCTCCCATGCACTTTTCGTGTTCCTTATGAGTCCTACAACAACTGTGTAACTTTTTAGATCTATCGGTGGAACTATATTTTTGCGCCCGACTTTCAAAGTTACCATACAATTTTATATGGGGAATCCACTTTTTCAAAATTAAGATTAAAATTTAAATTTATTGCTGAAGACCGTAAGGCGCTACAATGCTTGTAGAAAAAGTTACTCAGCCCAAACTGAGTAAATGTCTGACAGACAGCTCACCATTGAATTTTTACAGCAACACTGCTACCGCATGCTGCTATTGCAAACTTGCTTAAGGATTAGAAAGAATTTCGCGTGGAATTAAGCTTGAAAGTGTGATTTTTTTCTCATAGTATCTTCGGAGAAGCCTTCAAAATAAATTTTACGCGATATCATTTCTCATTACATGGTTGAATTTGCAACAGCAGCATTCTGCAGCAGTATTGCTAGAAAAATTCAATAGTGAGCCGTTCGTCAGATATTCAATCTGTTTGAGGGAAATAACTTTTTCTACAAGCATCGTAGTGCCTTACGGTCCTCAGAAGAGTTTTTCCCAGGAAAACTACCTACAAATATGATATATCGATATATTTTTAAGAACTAACTGAAGATACCTAGAGAATAAATTTAAAAAAAGTGTATTCTCCCATATAGAATTGTATGGAAAATTCAAAAGTCGGGCGCAAAAATATAGTTCCACCGATCGATCTGAAAAGTTACACGATTGTTATAGGACCCACAAGGAACACGAAAAGTGCATGGGAGCGAAAAAATAACATCTTCGCTTTTTTCCCATATAACCGAATCCCAGTCTAAGCTCTAGTCTAGCAACAAATTAAGCAGTTTTTTATAAATCGAATACTAATATTCATGTAAGTTTATCATTATTGTTATTTAATTTGTTTTCTCTATGTTTGTAGTGGTTTCTTTAATTCTCTATTTCTATGTCTCTATTTATTCTTTGTTTCTCTTTAACTTTTCCACTGCATACAGTTTTATTATTTATGTTCTGTATGTTTGGCTTTTTTTTATCTGTTTTTATTTATTTTGCTCACGATATGTTCTCTCTATTAATCACCTGTTATTTTACTCACTTTCCGAAAACAGAACATTTTTATTCAACTTCAATTTGAACATTTATTTGATAATCTTTTGATGTAGAAGTACGTCTCTAAGTCAGATCAGCTATATAAGGGTGTATATTGAAATCTATAAACGGGAAATATGACGAAATTTGTCCCATTTGAAATGCTTATACAGTCATACCTCGATATAAGGCAACTTTATTTTTATTTTCGTTACGTTATACCGAGTTACGTTATATCGAAGCAAAAAAAAATTTTTTTATTTATGCAAGAATGTTAATGGTTACTCAAATATGCGCGAAAACCCATTTCCATCACCTATCAGTATTTTTAAACCTTTCTTATGTCCGTTTAGAAATATTTTCAGAAGCAAAAAAAAATTTTTTTTTCAATTGATACACAGGTTATTCAAAGGCATTCGGTCCTAGAACGTGCTTCAAGACAGACGCATTTCGATCTCGCTCCACAGTTAAGTGAACAATGGTTTGTGATGGAACAATGGCAAGGTCCATTGCATAGCGCTATTGTTTCCAGTAGATAGGTTCAAGGTTGTGAACACAAAGACTTTATCAAGCGGTAGGCATGGCGGATACAAAAGTGAGAGTGAATACGCTGAAATTCATTTTCGGTCGTGACTCGTCGGAACCAACGGATGCGGAAATGTTTGGATTTTGTCGGGAGCGACAGTTCAATCCTGAGGAAATCTACTCGATTCATAAGGAGAAGGAATCGAGGGCAATTTTTGTGAAATTCAAAAGTGAAAATTTCATGAAGGCGGCGCTGCATAATATGCAACCGGTTTTGTCGTTTAATTACGCAAATGGGATTGCAGTCAACGTCACGGTATCGGAAGCGGACAATTCTTTCAAGTACGTTAGAGTATTCAACATCCCCCCAGAGGTAGAGGACAGAGAGATTTACCAGGCATTGTCCCCCAACGGAATAATAAGGCAGCAGATTCGTGAAAAATACCATCCCAGCACGGGCTACCCAGTATTTTCAACCGTTAGAGGACTGTATATGCAGGTTTCGGGAGAAATCCCGTCCCAAGTTAGGATACGCCATTATCAGGCCAGGATATACTATGATGGAATGATCAACAAATGTTTCAATTGTAAAAGCACGGACCATCTGAAGGCAAACTGTTCGAAAAGGAACACTACTCAGAGTCGATCGTCGGTGCAAGGAAGGCTGTACAGTGATGTCTTGGAATCTCGTGATCTTCGACCGAACTTCGCCAAGCGTATGGAAGTTAACCAAATTGAATGCCAGCTGACAACTTTAAACAAGCAACCGGAACAGAAGCCTTCTGGATCAGGAATACAGGCCATAAGCAAACAACAGGAAAACGTTATCGCCCAGGCTGAATTCCCGGAGCTGTCAGATTCATCAGGACCATCTTCTGTAGTACTTGTCAATCAAACACTGGTATCAAAAAATACGGTGGAAGTAATTAATGATGATCAGGAGAAACTGTTTGTCGAGCAAAAATCAAAAAAGAGAGGGAGGAAGAAAACCCGTGCAGATAAGGAAGAGTCATCGAACGAGTCGGATCCCGATACACCAATCAAAGTCCCTGGAAGCGCATCACTACTGGAAGCCCAGCAAGGCAGAACAAGTAGCCATAGTAAGAAACAGCGAAGCATATCTCAGCAGCCAGGACCTCAACAAGAATCTCAGAGCAGTAGGTAAGAAACTTTAGAGTAATAACTGGAAAAAAAAATGTGAAAATGTTATTACGAAAAAAATTGCAACAATCAACTTAAACAGCATTAGAACAGATATTAACAAGTCGTTACTGCGAGACTTCATCGTTAATGAAAATTTAGACTTCGTGTTTCTGCAAGAAGTTACGTTTGAAGATTTTTCTTTTATTAATACGCATAGAGCTTTCGTCAACATTAGTGATCAGAACAAAGGAACAGCAATTTTAGTGAGACGGAACCAAGGATTTAGAAGTGTGATTTATGATCCAAGTGGTAGGATATTATCAATCATATGTGATGATATCAACTTGATCAACGTGTACGCACACTCAGGAACAAACAAAAAACGTGAAAGGGATGATTTGTTTAGAAATCATATGACAGTCCACGTAGTAAAAGGTAATAATCTACACACCGTAGTGGGGGGAGATTTCAACTGCATACTTAACAAACGCGATAGCCGAAGCGTGCTTGCCAACATGAGTAATGAACTTAGAGATTTAACTAAAACGCTACATTTGAAAGATATAGCTTCTGAACTCAAGGGTACACACACACAGAATTTACATTTTACCGTGCTGATTCAGCGTCGCGTTTAGACAGGTTTTATGCTACACAAAGTTTTTTAGCCAAGGTGCTTGCCGTACAAACAGTGCCAGTTGCCTTTTCAGACCACATGGCTGTAGTAATGTCATTTCAAGTTGATTCCAATTGTCTGTGCCTTCGAGGCCGTGGCTATTGGAAACTAAACGGAAGCCTTTTGAAAGATGAAAACATCTCTCAAACGGTTAACGATGAATTAGATAATCTAAAAAATCGAAGAGTCTACATAGCTAATCGGAGTGTTTGGTGGAATAACGCTGCCAAGCCAAAATTGCAATATGTTTATAAGCATGCAAGTAGAATGCAGAATTTAAGAATAAATACTGAAAAAAGTTCTCTATACAGCCGTATGAACATGTTGGCTGCCGACATGCAAAGGCATCGACGTCAAAAACGAATTACAATTGGTCAAATCTAAGCTCATGAGTATTGAGCTACAGAGAATTGAATATTACAGTACTAGGTTTTCAGGAATATCTATGTTAGAAAATGAAAAACTAAGCCTATATCATGTTTCAAACCAACTCCATAAGTTTGGACAATCAACTACACTTCAGTTGAAGATCGGGAATGAATATATTAAAGAAACTAGTAAATTGAGGGAAGTTATTGTCAAATTTTACACTGAAACGTTCCGTCGTGAAAATATTTCGCCGAATGCGCAAAGCATAAACTTAATGTTGAACTCTATTACCAAATCGCTTGATTTACAACAAGCTGAAAACCTAATAAGGCCGATACTAGAAGAAGAGTTGAGGGAAGTTATCCAGAAAGCCACCAAGAAGAAAAGCCCTGGACCTGATGGGTTATCGTATGAGTTTTATGAACCAAACTTTGATAAACTCAAGAATGAATTGCTTTTCCTGTTCAATGGATACCTTGATGGTTCATTGGAGCCACAGAAAGAGTTCTCTGGAGGAATCATTATGCTAATACCTAAGACTCAAAACGCAGAAAAGTTAGATCAGTTTCGTCCAATCTCCATGCTTAATACGGACTACAAAATATTCACTAAGATCTTAGCACGTCGTTTACATTCTGTTATTGAAACGCTATTAGGACCAGGTCAGATAGCTTGTACAGAAGAACAGTCATGTGTAGAAAACGTAAAACAGTTGAGATCAATCATTGCAAAGGCACAAGCATCCAAACTGTATTAGGCAATTATATACCAACGCCACATCACGTGTGCTCTTCAACGGATTCATGACTTCTGATCAGAGCTGCGATTAATCCAAGCAACATGCTGACTATGACGAGAGAGAAAATATCATCGCACTCGTTTCTTTCTCTCATGAATAGCCAGCAACCATCACAGTAAGCGTGGAGATCCGACAAGTGATTCAATATCTTGTCTCTTTTGTTGCCATTTTCGGGTTCTAATTGTCAATCGTCGTGAATATACAGAGTTCACTCGGAAATATCACTGCAATGCAAATCAAGGTTATTTTTGGAATATCAAAAATCGTTTCAGTAGCATGATTATGTCAGTGCCAGCTTGAAGTTTGTTGCTATCAGAATTTTTTAAATTTGATCTGCTTTGCGGTCCGTGACGATCCCAACTCAAGATATTGCCACCAATGAACTAGGTTTATAATTTCAAACCAGTGGTTATAGGTGTCGCTTGATGGGCTGGCACAACAACCCCGAGTATTCGAAGCACAACCGGGACAGGTCCGCATTTTTACATTTTTCAATGAGAGGCATGCTAGGATTTTAAGCACTTCTAAGCACTGCACAGTGTTTTATTTTGCCGTTTTCTTAATGTATGTTAGAAGAAGTTTCAAGAAATTCAAAAATACAGCTTTAGATGTAGGAAGATGAGTGGTCAATCCACCTAAAAGTGAGATAGAAAATTTACTTTTTTATCAGATTGAGATAGACCCATAGTGTCTTCGGCAAAATTTTAGGTGATCTCAAAACAATAAACTTCGCCAAAGTCATCATGTTTCCATCTCTTATATATTACGAGAAACATTAAGTTTGCTATGAAGAGGTACTGAAAACCACAATTTTCGTTATAACTTTTTTCTCAGATTTTTCCAAATCTTCCACAAAGTTATCAGTCATTCTAATGTGCATGTTAATGCTGAACATTGTTATTTTTTATCTCCTAAAATGTCAATAGTTGTCAATAATTCAAGATTTTAGTACTTCGCTGAGAGTTACCAGTTATTTCTGTAGGTCAACTGTAACGTTGAAATAAGCTTTACGTGTTTTTTTTTTCTCGTAGCGAATATCGATAAACGTTCTTTGTTCAGACACATGGGTGGCCAAAAGTGGACATTAAAACATTTTCGGAAGACGCGAAATCTCTGCTCGTCCCTTTTGAAACTGGGGAAGAAGAATAAATTGAATTTGAAAAACAAGCTACTATTTGCACCCACGCTTACAATACTGAATATTTAACTGAATATAAGAAAAAACTCAATTTTTAGTTAATCTGTTTCTAACATTTTCTCCATTTTTTGTAAGCTTATCAAAGCATGCATGCATGTTCAGCGCAAGATCGTTTAGGGCCACTTTTGAAACTCAAAACTGTTTTATATTTGAATTTTTGTATACAAAAATCAGCACCAAATAGCTTTGAAAAACAGGCGAAAAGGCTGCTTACATACTCTTACATACCAAAGTTAATACCTTTAATTGAAAGTCTGAAGATAGTTATTTCATCATATGTAACTGTCACGTGCGTAAAATTGCGTAATTTTGAGATGGTTGAGGTGAAAGTATCCCCCAAAATATCGAAATATGTCAAATAACATTTTTATTTTAGGAGATAAAAAATAACAATGTTCAGCATAAACATGCACATTAGAATGACTGATAACTTTTTTAGAAGATTTGGAAATTCGGAAAAAACTGAGAAAAAAGTTATAACGGAAATTGTGATTGTCAGTACCTCTTCATAGAAAACCTAATGTTTCCCGTAATATATAAGAGATAGAAACATGATGTCTTTGGCATAGTTTATTGTTTGGAGACCACCTAAAATTTTGCCGAAGACACCATGCTTCTATCTCAATCTGATAAAAAAGAAAATTTATTTTATCTCACTTTTAGGTGGGTTGATCACTCATCTTCCTACATCTAAAGATGTACTTTTGCATATTTTGAAACTTCTACTAACATACATTATGGCTATAATCAACATTTGAATCGCTATTTAATTAATCGCACGAAAACGGTAAAATAAAACACTGTGCACTGCTTTGATCATAGTTAGCATGTTACTGAAACATATTCCGGCCATATATCCGAAACCAGTCGATTAACTCCGGCCATCCTCTTTGTTAAAAGAAAATATGAATGAAAACTAGGAGAAAAGCAAAACCGTTCCGAACCGAAATTCAACAGTTTCAAAGTTGAACCGTGCAAAAATTTAACAGGATCTGTATATAAATATACATAACCATACATATTTAAAAGTTTTCTGTTTTGCCACCCGTGATTCATTTTTTGCCGCGAACTAACACTGTCTTTAGTTTAACCTACAACAAGCACAATATTCAAGCATCAACTTAATGAACTCATGCTGTCAAAAAACAAATAAAAATGCAATATTATTTTTCAGATATGAGATCATTTGAAAAATATTAATAGAATTCTTTTTATTACAATTGGTGTTATGAAGAAACATATTCTCTACTGAGAATAAAAATGAATGATCATACAGATTCAAAATGTACCAAACAAAAATACGCTCAGTTACAAAACGAAGTAATAGTTGTTTATTGACAACTAGTTGAACATTCCCGGCGATACTCGGGATCAAAAGTTTCACTACTAGGAATCATTTTTTATAATTCATTGCATTATTAGCACAACTCACTTCAAAAAAATTTCACATCTTATACGTCCATCATCACTTTAAGTACTTTAACTTTCTGAGAACGCACAGAATGGAAATACCCATATTGGATTGCATTTTGTGATTTGGGGATGTTTTACAGAAACTGGAAGTCGCCATTTCGGATTTCAAAATGACGTATGGAGTTCGGAAGTTTCGGAAGTATTGAAATGGTTGGCCAAATACCACTTTAGATTATTTTTCTGAAACCAGAAGTCGTTATTTCGGGAAAATGTTATGTGGGCTCATCCCAGTTCCGAATATACCACGCTCGGGTGATAACTGGATATTCGTCAATCGTTCACAGTAAAACTCTTTTTATGTAAATTTTAGAAGAAAGAAATCAAAGTAAGAAGAATTTAGCGTGACCATTCATGCTTAGTTCTCCTCTATAATCATATCTAAAGAGATAACATGTGAATTTTTAAAATGAAAATGTTTGTTGGTGTCCAAGGAACACGTCTGAGAAGAAGTTAACGTTTTAATCCACATAACTATGTAGAAATTAAAAAAAAGATAAAACCGATGAAATGTGGCTTTTCCTCCAGCCAAATGTCCCAAGATCTAGTTTTGGTAAAAGTAAAAAAGTATTTCGAATCCCGTAATGTGTTACTATTCACATAACTACGAAAACAGCAGAAATGTATTTTTTTCTGTTTGACTCGCACCAAATAAAAACATAAATTCACCTGCAAGAAAATATTTGTAGATGTTGAAGGAACAACGAACATTTTATTGAAAAAAAAAAAAATTTTACAGGCGAATTGAGCTCATGCTCAAAAAGTCAAAACTTTGCATGTATTATATGTTTATATATAAATTTCAAAAAGAGTATTTTAAAGTGTTTTTCTGTATGCAGAAAATCGTCTTCAAACATACGTAGTTTTTAAAGTTATATCTCAACTTTTAGCAATAATATACTTACTATTTTCCCTCACATGTCTTTCCTGAACATTTGCAAACATTTCAATGAAGAACAATTACATAGCTTTGAATTTTGATTTAGAGGCAAATTGAGTTCAAATATTCATGATTTTGCTTGTTTAATGTAGTGTTGTGAATAATATCTGAATTTTCAGTAATCAAAAATCTGTTATTTTTACTCAAAAGTCTTTCCTGAACACAAACAAACATTTTAATGGAAAAAATATATATCATGGCTTTGAATTTGGATTTAGAGACAAATTAAGCCAAAATATTCATGTTATTGCATGTTTTACTTAGTTTTGTTAATAATATCTCTATTTTCAGTTATCAGATAACTATTATTTCTTCTCGAATGTCATTCCTGAATATCAACAAACATTTTATTGAAAAAAATCACGTGTCATCGCTTTGAATTCTGATTTAGAGGCAAATTGAGCTTAAAAAATTATGGTGCTGCATTTTTCATGTGGTTTTGTGGAAAATATTCAAATTTCAAATAATCAGATGCCTATTATTTTTCCCTCAAATATCTATCCTAAACCCAACGAACATTTTATTATAGTAAAAATCATAGATCACTGCTTCGAGTTTTGATTTAGAGGCAAATTCAGCATGAAAGTCATGATTTTGCATGTTTCACGTAGTTCTGTGAATAATATCTCGAGTTTTAGTAATCAGATACCTGTTAGTTTTTATCGAAAGTCTTTCTTAAACATCAACGAACATTTTAATGGAAAAAGAATCACATGTCATCGCTTTAAATTTTGATTTGGAGACGAATTAAGTATAAAAAGTCATAATTTTGCATGTTTTACGTAGTTTTGTGAATAATATCTCGAGTTTTAGTGATCAGATACTTGTTATTTTTTCTCAAATGTCTTTCTTAAACATCAACGAACATTTTTATGAAAAAAGAATCACATGTTATCGCTTTGAATTTTGATTTGGAGACGAATTAAGTATAAAAAGACATAATTTTGCATGTTTTTCGTAGTTTTGTGAATTATATCTCAAGTTTTAGTGGTCAGAGACCTCAGAGCCTTCGAGAATAATATCAATAATATCAAGCGTTACGGAATTCCATTTTTATATAGTAAGAAGATGCTTTTAGTCGGCGTGCAGCCAAACCGAACCAAGCGTCGAAAAACATTTACCGCCGCAATTGCTGTGTACAAGCTGTTACAGCGAATTTTTGTTACAATATCGTTATCAAATGCTCAAACGATTTCGTTACTTCATAATAGATAGATAATTACTTCTCAACTGGGTGTCAATAACTCAATCTGAGCAAACGGCGCTTAGTTCGGTCTGATCGCACGCCGACCATATATCAATATCATACATATCAATTGAAGAAAAATCATTGGTTTTATGTTTGCTATCCTCATAACATCATGCTGTCAAAATGAACTTGATATTTCTGCTGGTTCAATCTCAGTACAGCCATACCCGAATGATGGAGAAAGATAGCAAGAAAAAAATGAGAGTGAGAGTTGACGCTGAGAGAATCATTGTAACATCGCAAACTCTTTTGTAATGAACCATGCATCGTAGTTGGCTGATTCTGGTGTTGCATCATTTTGGCGTAATGTCAGTAGTATGATATTGACTTTCCGCAGCTCTGCTTCTGATATAAAAATTGAAAGCTCTGTTAGACAGGGCTGTCCGCTCAGCATGGTACTTTTCGTACTGTACATTGAGCCCTTAATCAGGAAAATTTCTGAGAATGTCCGTGGTGTTTTAGTATCTGGCAAATTTATTCGGGTATTAGCCTACGCGGATGATCTAGTAATGTTTCTCAGGGACGACGTGGAGTTGGATTTGGCTCTTCAAATTTTCAACTCTTACGCCGATATATCCTGTATAAAGTTGAACATGGAGAAATCATCCTTTATCAGAATCAATAACGCAATGAGTGGGCTACAACAGTTCGAAGAAGTCGCAGAGGTTAAAGTTCTAGGTATACTTTTATCGGGACAATGGTCGTTAACTATCAAACACAATTTTGATAAGATAATTAAAGATATTCACTTTAGATTGAGTTTGCATAGAACCAGGAACCTCAATTTGATACAGAAAACATGGCTTGTGAACATATTTTTGCTTTCAAAGCTATGGTACATCTGCCAAGTTTTTCATCCGAACAACCAACACCTTGCAAAATTGTTGAAAATTGATGGTGGCTTCATTTGGGGTTCAAAACAGTTGTTCAAAGTTGAACGCAACCAATTGTACTTGAATTTCGAAAAAGGTGGTATAAAACTTATTGACGTAGAGTCTAAGGCCAAAGCTATTAGAATATTTTAAACTTGGGAGGAGATCTAAACAATGAGGATACAATTATGCTAAATCATCAAAAAATGCAGTCTCTGGGGAGAAACACGAAAGAATGGTTGCAGCTTGCTAGACGAGTTAGAGAAAATCCTGCGCTGGACTCAGTAAAAAAGATATACTTATATTTTCTGGATGAGCGAAATATTCGACCTAAAATAGAAACCATATTCCCAAACCTAAGTTGGGAAAACATATGGGAAAATCTCTCACATAATTTTATTCCAAGTGAGTGTAAATCTCAAATGTTTTTGCTGTATAACGATTTGATAGTTTCTAAAGATAAATTGGTTAAATACAATATAGGAAGACTTCCCAATAATCTCTGTGATAGCTGTGCTGTACCAGAAACTAACAAGCATATTTTTTAAGGAATGTGTCCGCACACATACAATCCGACTATGGTTAAATGATATTGTAAAAAACCGTTTGAAAATAGTTGCCACAGATCCTGAAGATATTTTAAGTTGGAATGTAAATACAAAAAGCAAAAGACTGAAGGCAGTTCTTTGGATAGTAATGTTTACTTATACATATATTATGCGTAGTTATCCAAATAGCGGTTTATATATACTAAAGAAAAATATAAGAGAAGAAAGATGGAACAACAGAAAGTTTTTCAAAACGTGTTTCGGAAAATGGCCGAATTTATATTAAGACCGCGATAACGGATAATAAGTACAAATAAATCAAAATGTAACATACTGTAACATAGAGAACATGAAATAAATATTATTAAAAAAAAAAAAAAGATGCGTGAAAACCTATTTTCCATCACCTATCAGTAATTTTAAACCATTCTTATGCCCATATAGGACAGTTTTCAACAACCAAAACATTTTTTTTTAATTGATGCAAGACTGTTAACGGTTACTCAAAGATGCGCGAAAACCCATTTTCCATCACCTATCAGTATTTTTTAACCTTTCTTATGCCCATTTAGAGAAAATTTCAACTAGCAAAAAAAATATTTTTTTCTAGTTGATATAAGACTGTGAATTGTTACTGAAGGATGCGTGATAACCTATTTTCCATCACCTGTTAGTATTTTTAAACCTTTTTTATGCCAATTTAGGACAATTTTCGCAAAAGTTTTATTAATTTTAAAACTTACTACAAACATTTTTCTGAAGCAATTTATACCCCAAAAACAGTTGCTGCATCATTTATTTTCAATTGCAATACATTTTCAAAGTTACGTTATATCGGATGAAGGTTACGTTATATCGAGTTACGTTATATCGAGGTTGCCTTATATCGAGGTATTACTGTATCACGCTTAGCCTTCAACTGAATTACTTTGTTTTCGCAGCAATTGATTGGAAAATTATCCACCTTGTTGAAACGCAGTTTTCGGCCCCAAATTGGTCAAATAATGCTAGCTTTCTCTAACACGGTAGACAGAATGTTTGACCTAGTTAACCGGCAATCAACGTTGTCAGTATGCCAGATAAATCTGAATTTTGCCTGATTTCTGATTTCGCGCCAGACAAACAGATTAATAGAGATGGTCGGGTTTCGGGTTTTCAAACCCGAAATCCGAACCCGACCCGTACCCGACGGGTTCGGGTCGGGTTCGGGTTTGAAAATTTTTAAAAGTGTCGGGTACGGGTCAGGTTCGGGTTTTGTGAAAAAAATATTTTCGGGTTCGGGTTTGAAAATGTCGGGTTCAGGTCGGGTTTGGGTATTAAAACCCGAAACCCGACTATAAAATCTAGAAATTTCGGGTTCGAGTTTCACTATTTCGGGTTCGGGTTTCAATGGAATAAAATTTTCGGGTTCGGGTCGGGTTCGGGTTTGAACGAATGAAAAAGTTTCGGGTTCGGGTCGGGTTCGGGTTTTGACCGAAAAAAAAAAATCGGACTCGGGTCGGGTACGGGTTTAAAAATGTCGGGCTCAGGTCGGGTTTGGGTATTAAAACCCGAAACCCGATTATAAAATCTATGAAATTTCGGGTTCGGGTCGGGTTCGGGTTTCACAATTTCGGGTTCGGGTCGGGTTCGGGTTTCAATGGAATAAAATTTTCGGGTTCGGGTCGGGTTCGGGTTTGAACGAATAAAAAAGTTTCGGGTTCGGGTTTTGACCGAAAAAAAAATCGGGTTCGGGTCGGGTACGGGTTTGAAAAACATCAAACCCGACCATCTCTACAGATTAACCTCAGAATCTGGCAGATATTTGACAATATTTGAGCTACATCGAGTCTGCTTCTGCTCAAACCAATCAGTTTACTTATGGAAGGCCGCAAAGACTGTCCTAACTACGTGGGTAGCAGTAGTAGTGGTAGCGGATAGCAGCAGCGGTAGGTGCATAGTGTAGCACTTCTTTCAGTGAAGGTAATGCCGTAATTTGGTAATACACAAATAGAGAATTTTTAGCGCTAGAATAGCGTTCCATTGTGTAGGGCAGCGATTCTCAACCTTTTTTTGTCCGCGTACCCCTTGGCGATATTTTTCATATCGATTGTACCCCCTGGCTTTATATGTTCTCGCAGCGTGGGAGAGAGTAGTGGTAGATCATGTTGTGGTACCGTAAACTGGGGTGACTTTGATTACCGGGGTGACTTTGATCACTGTACCTCTTTTTTGAAAATGTGGTAAAAAAGCGCTCGTAGTGCTTGGGATTTGTCGTAATCTTCACTGATTGTGTTGATATATGTCTGCATTGCTACTACTCATGCATTTCCTGCTATTTGAAGAGTGTTTTTCATGCTAAAATATTAATTGAAAATAAAGTGTATTTTTGGCGATTTTTGTTGCATACAAACAATCGGTTCAAGCAGATTCAAAACAACAAGATGCAATACGTAAAGTTTTTTTATTTTGTTCCGAAATTAGTTCTCAAGATGAACAAATATTATAACAAGGCATTTCATTGTTACTTTCGTATGTTTTTCCTCGAAGGCAATGTTGAGTCCCAATAATCTCCACAGCGTAATACATATTTCTTCTTAACAAAAACCCAAGACGTGAAGTAATATGCAAATTTGGACAATTGCATTCCACGTGGACTAGTTTTTGCAGATTTAAGACCATCTTCCCTCTCAGTGGATAATCTTTTTTATATATTCTGAAAATTATGTATGAATCTTGGACATTCGCCAACATAAATTGTTCACGTAGAATGTGAATGGCCCCCACATTGCTTTCCATATTTATAAACTCGTTTGAGTCGTTTTATGCTGTTTAATTTAGTGAAAGTAGCAAAGTGTTACTCCAAATTCATCAAAATAATGAAGTGATCAAAGTCACCCCGGAATGATGATTGGTATAAAATTTTTAGAGCATATTTAAAAACAGCAAAATTGTTGCTAAACTTTTGAAATAGTGACTGAATCTTTCTCAATGCATGCCAGTACTTATTTTAAAAATATTAAACAATATTTTTTTCAGTATATTATGAAAATATTTAAGATACAATCAAAAAAGTGATCAAAGTCACCCCAGTTTACGGTAGTCTAGTTCAAGTTTCAAATGGAACTTTGGTTTGTTTGATTACTACAGTCACATTTTAAAAGCACGATTGAACAAGAAATGAAGTATTATAAAGAAAAATTGCTTTGTCCTCCATTACTGATTTATCTTTCGAGTACCCACTGAAGGCTTTCGAGTACCCCCAGGGGTACGCGTACCCCAGGTTGAGAACCGCTGGTGTAGGGAATAGCACAGAGATACGATCAGCATCATATCCGATATTAAATCAAGCAACTTAATTGAGGATTTTATATTTCCTCGTTCATTCATTGCAATACAATCAGAATTTTAGAACGCTCTGACAAACACGGTTGTAAATTCGATATCGTCGTCATGTCTTAGCACGAACTGAATTTTCTTTTCCTTCAGCAATATACAGCACCTAACTGCAGCGTAATAAAATGTTGTGTAATTTATTGCGGCATCTTCTTTTATCAGTTTCCATACGACACTAAGACGAATAATCAAGCCTTGAAGACGGCCATGCCTTTATTATGAAAACATTGTACTATTGAAAATGGTTCAGCCTAGTTGAAATCCAGATTTTAATTAATATGATTAATCGTTTGATGCTCGCTTTCTCTAACACGGTAGATAGATTATTATACCTAGTTAACCGGAAATGAGCTCTTGAATATATGTTAGAGCCTGTTTCAGCTCAAACCAATCAGTTTACTAGTGGATGACCACTAGGACGGTTCTTACTAAGTAGCAGCGGATAATAGTAGAGGGAGCGGTAAGCAGTAGCGGCAGCAGGCACAAGCAGAGGTAGAAGTAACAGTGTAAACAATATGTGCGGCGGCCTTGCTTCCTCTAGTAAATAAATGCCTTTGTGTGGCATCAGCGGTAGGAACATTAGCCAGTACTTCTTTTAGTGAAAAGCACTGCCATATTTTGGCAAATCAAAAACGGTTTTGAGATGCAGGCATCAAAGCCTGTCGGCAGTCAAATATGCAGCGTGAAAACAGCTCTAACGGTGTTGTCAGAAGAATGCGTTATTCGGAGAGAGTACAGAGATGCGATCAGCATCATACCCGATATAAAATTAGACAAAATGCGAAGAGGTAATATATCAGCGGCGGTAAATGTAGTAGGCCACCAGTAGCGATAGTGGTGGTAGCAGCGTCAGCGGTAGGTGCAGTGGGGATGTTGGCAATCTAAAACTGCCGGCTGTCAAATTTTCAGTGTGAAAATAGCCTTTCATTGTGTTATCAGAATCGAGGATAGCATAGAGATTTGATCAGCAGTATATTCGGTATAAAATTAAACAACAAATTATCCTTTTGAGGATAAAATAAATACTTGCTTGAAGAGTTAATGTTTTCTCGTTCATTCATTACACTTCATTCGTGTGCGCAGTCACCACCGCAAGGGTGACGTAGAACTTCTTCTTTCCTATCTTTCAAATATTTGTTCCTATTTGAATTATTTCAATATATCTTTATTGTCTTTGTTCTAACGTTCTCTTCGTTTCATTATTTTAAATAAAGCGTTTGGACTTGATGATAAAAAGATTCGTACAAATTTCCTTTTCTAGTTACCGTAAAACCATTCAGACTCATTCAAATTCGTTTTTATTATTTTTGAACATGTTATTTGTTTGTGCTAAACTAATTAATTTTTGAATTCATCGCGTTTTTCTTTCATTTTATTTGCTAACTATTCACATGATTTACCGTTAACTTTAGATTTTCAAAGCTAATTCTGACTGTATTTTATTATATTTCTCCAATAGGTTTTTTCTATTTTAATTTTGAAATTATTTATTCCATAACCTGCTTCCTTCATTTTTTCTCTGTGTCACTTGTTTTCGTGTTTTTTTTTTTCCTTTTTTCATCTGTCTGTATTTTACTGTATACAAGAGATACCAATTATTTCAGCCTTTTCTTGTCTAACTCAAGATCGACGTTTGTTAGTTTGGCTCTCCGTTTTTTTACTCCTCTATGTACCAAACGCTTTTTGCTCGCCTTTTTGTCTTTTCATCGCTGGGGAATTTTGATTTTATTTTCATTTTTTCATAGTTTTATTTTTATTTTATTACTAGTTGGCCCGTAGTGGCTAGCCACTTTCAAATGGACTATTAAAAGTGGGTATTTAATCTACAATGATAAATTATTTTTTTGGAATATCCAGTTGAGGTTCAAGATGTAACTATGATTGCTTGATGTAACATTGCTTACTCGATAACGAATCTGCATCTCGCTTCTTATACGGATCCACTGCACAGCTGTTTTCTCCAATATCTAATAACTCTCCATTATTTGATTGTTTTCGAAAAATTGTTTTCTAACGATTTAATTTTTTTTCAAATTTCATAACTTGAGTAATAGTAGATTTTCTCAATTGTTTGATGTTACATATGTTATATTCAAACTAAACTTACAAAATAACTGAAAATGAAAGTGATTCAAAAAAAAAACAATTTTTCAAAAACCATTGCTCATGAAAAAATACTGGATTGCTTAAAAAATATTTATACCATGCAAAAGTTTGTCTCTGCAATTTGTTATTAACAATAGCAAAGCTTCATTCCGCGTCGAACACTCGACAGAAACGGACGTGCAAAGTGGTCGTTCTATTACAATCCGGTCCGTGTGTACGAATAGCCAAAGTATTATTCGCGCTAAAGGCCAACTAGATTGTGAGTTGTGTCGCTACGTTCTGTACCCGGCTCGCAACTTTGGCTGTATTGGTGCAAAATACCAGCTGCAGTTTTGATCTGTGCACAGTGAATAGATCTTTCTAATTCAAGGCCATCATTTGACAGTCGAGCCGTGTCGCTGTGCTGAGTGATCTCACACCCGGCTCACTGCTGGTGGCTGTACTAGTGCTGCTGTACTGGTGCTGCTGGCTGCTTTGGGTGCAGCTTCGAACGATCGGACAACCACTGCTGGAAGGAAGAAGTAAAGAGGTACGTGTTCTTGTCGGCGCTAGTTCGCTAGTGCGCTACATTTAGCGCGATGGATATAGATCCCTCGCCTCCCGTGCCACCATCCCCGAACCCCCCTGACCCTGACCCTTCTGTTACCCCTCCCCTGTTCATTCTCCAGTCCCCCCTCGCCCCAGGCTTTACCCGGACGGATCTCAACAGGGCAGCTATACTGTTTATTTTCGTCCAAAGGCAGGAGTGAATTCAAAGCGATTAAACATACTGCAAATTTCGAAAGACCTGACGAAGGGGTACAAGGTGACCGAAATCTCCAAGGTCCGACCTAACAAGCTCCGTGTCGTGGTCAGTGATCTGGCACAGGCCAATGCTATCGCTTGCTCTGAGCTCTTCACACGCGAGTATCGCGTTTACATACCCGCAAGAGACGTGGAGATCGACGGTGTCATAACCGATTCGAGTCTGTCTGTCGAGTGTATCCTAAAAAGCGCAACCGGTTGCTTCAAAAATACCGAAACACAGGTGAAGATTTTGGATTGTAAGCAATTGCGGTCCATGTCTCTCGTCGGCGGTAAAAAAGTTTACACTCCGTCAGACTCGTTTCGCGTTACGTTTGCCGGATCTGCACTCCCTAGCCACGTCTCGATCGACCGGGTTCGTCTGCCTGTGCGATTGTATGTACCCCGTGTTATGAATTGCACCAATTGCAAGCAGTTAGGCCACACAGCCGCCTACTGCTGCAATAAGGCACGATGTAGCAAGTGTTGAGAGACTCATGCGGAAGATTCTTGCAGTGTTAATGCTGAAAAATGTATTCACTGTGGGGAAAACCAGCATGAGCTCTCCACATGCCCGGTGTACATGCAGCGCAGAGATAAAATCAAGCGGTCACTTAAGGAGCGTTCAAAGCGTTCTTACGCTGAGATGCTGAAAAAGACCGTGACCACTTATACCATAACATCGAACCCCTTTGATCTGTTGTCCTCTGATGAAACCGATTCTGACGATTCATCATCGGGAACATCTTATGCCAATCCTGGGGAGTCTAGGAAGAGGAAAAATGTTTCTTCTCCTAAACTTCCCCGTAAAGGTCCTAAGATTTCCCAAAGTGTAATGAAAAGTACGAACAAACCAAACAGTGCTGCGGAAAAACCGAAGTAAACTCCTCTTGGGCTTGCAAATTAAAAGTCCCAGAAGGAGTTCCCAGCACTGCCAGGAACATCTAAAACCCCAGTTGTTCCTTTTGCACTTCCAGTTGATGAAACAAACTCTGGATTAGTGAAATTTTCTGACATTGTGGACTGGATTTTTGAAACTTTCAATGTACCCGATCCAATTAAAATTTTTCTTACAGCATTCCTCCCAACAGTTAGATCATTTTTGAAGCAGTTGACTGCCCAATGGCCCCTCCTTGCAGCGATTGTATCCTTCGATGCCTAATTCAACTGCGTATATGAAGGATTCTATCTCTGTCTTACAGTGGAATTGTAGAAGTATTTTACCAAAAATTGATTCGTTTAAAGTTTTGATAAATAAAAACAAATGCGATGCATTTTCCCTTTGTGAAACTTGGCTTACTTCAAATATAGATCTCAACTTCCATGATTTTAATATTATTCGCCTTGATCGAGACACCCCATATGGAGGAGTACTTTTAGGGATTAAAAAGTGCTATTCTTTCTATCGTATTAACCTCCCCTCGATTCCAGGCATCGAAGTTGTCGCATGTCAAATGACAATACAAGGTAAAGAGCTTTGTTTTGCCTCAATATATATTCCTCCCAGAGCACAGGTTGGGCAACGGTTGCTCTTTGATTTAATAGAACTTCTTCCCTCACCACGTTTGATTTTGGGAGACTTCAACTCTCATGGTGTGGCTTGGGGTTCCCCTTACAATGATAACCGCTCCTCTTTAATCTATAACCTTTGCGATGACTTCGACATGACTATTTTGAACAACGGTGAAATGACACGTATCCCGAAACCTCCAGCGCGCCCAAGCGCTTTGGATCTATCCTTATGTTCGACGTCGCTACGGTTGGATTGCACATGGAAGGTAATCCTTGATCCTCACGGTAGCGACCATTTGCCTATTCTTATTTCAATTAATAACGGGTCAACTCGCATGCGACCAATTGACATTCCGTATGACCTCACACGGAATGTCGATTGGAAGTTATACGAGGAAATGATTTCAAAAGCGGTCGAGTCGATTCAACATCATCCACCACTTGAAGAATACAACCTCCTCGCGGGCTTGATTCTCGACGCCGCGTTGCAAGCCAAACAAAGAAATATCCCGGCGTAACGATCAAAGAACGGTCTCCCACTCCGTGGTGGGACCAAGAGTGCTCCGATGTCTACACGCAAAGATCCGACGCGTATCTGACCTTCCGGGATACAGACGATGCCGACGACTTTAAACGTTATTAGGAGCTTGATACCAAGTTTAAAAGCTTGACTAAGGCAAAGAAACGCGGATATTGGCGTCGGTTCGTAAACGAGACGTCGAGGGAGACATCAATGAGCACTCTTTGTTACACAGCCCGAAGAATGCGGAATCGCGTAACGGTCAACGAAAGCGAGGAGTCTTCAAGTAGGTGGATATTCGATTTTGCCAGGAAAGTATGTCCGGACTCTGTTCCTGAGCAAAACATTGTTCGCGATGCGTCTCCGGGCCACGACGCGATTGAATCACCTTTTACGATGGCAGAATTTTCAGTTGCCCTCCTGTCCTGTAACAATAACGCGCCTGGGTTAGATAGAATCAAATTCAACTTGTTGAAGAATCTACCCGGCAATGCCAAGAGGGTTCCTGGAGCAAAACATTGTACCGCAGGATTGGAGGCAAGTGAAGGTGATCGCCATCCAAAAACCAGGGAAACCAGCTTCTGATCACAACTCTTATAGGCCGATTGCAATGCTATTCTGTATCCGGAAATTGATGGAAAAAATGATACTCCGTCGTTTAGACCATTGGGTCGAATCAAATGGTCTACTATCAGATACTCAATTTGGCTTCCGCCGTGCCAAAGGGACGAATGATTGTCTTGCGTTGCTTTCAACAGATATTCAGCTGGCGTATGCTCGCAAAGAACAAATGGCGTCTGCGTTCTTGGACATTAAGGGGGCTTTTGATTCCGTTTATATTGACATTCTTTCGGGTAAACTTCACCGACAAGGATTTTCTCCAATTTTGAACAATTTTTTGCACAATTTGTTGTCCGAAAAGCACATGCATTTTACGCACGGCGATTTGGCAACTTTTCGCATTAGCTACATGGGTCTTCCCCAGGGCTCATGTTTAAGCCCCCTTCTTTACAACTTTTATGTAAATGACATCGACGAATGTCTGGCAAATTCATGCACGATAAGACAACTTGCAGACGACAGTGTAATCTCTGTTACAGGAGCCAAAGCTGCCGATTTGCAAGGACCATTGCAAGATACCTTGGACAATTTGTCTGCTTGGGCTTTACAGCTAGGTATCGAATTCTCTAACTCTATAACCGGACAATGGTGGGGAGCCCATCCAGGAGACCTTATAAGGCTTTACCAAACAACGATACTGTCTGTTATTGAGTACGGGTGTTTCTGCTTCCGCTCCGCAGCAAACACACATCTGATCAAACTGGAGCGAATACAATATCGTTGTTTGCGTATCGCCTTGGGTTGCATGCAATCGACCCATACAATGAGTTTGGAGAACTTAGCTGGAGTACTACCATTGAAAAACCGCTTCTGGAGCCTGTCTTCTCGTATTCTTATCAAATGTGAGCTCTTGAACCGTCCCGTGATTGAAAATTTTGAAAGGTTAATCGAACTTAATTCTCAAACCCGTTTTATGACATTGTATTTCAATCACATGTCCCAAAATATTAACCCTTCTTCGAATTTTCCAAATCGTGTCGACTTATCAAATACTTCTTATTCTACTGTGTTTTTCGATACATCCATGATAGAAGAAACTCGTGGAATCCCGGATCATTTACGCGTGCAGCAGATCCCTAAAATTTTTTCCAATAAATATCGAAACATCAACTGCGACAATATGTACTACACTGACGGATCACTTCTTGATGGGTCCACTGGATTCGGTATCTTCAATAACAATTTAACCGTCTCCCATAAGCTCGATAATCCTGCTTCTGTTTACGTCGCAGAATTAGCTGCAATTCAGTACACCCTAGGGATTATCGAAAAAATGCCCACGGACCATTATTTTATCTTTACGGACAGTCTCAGTTCCATTGAGGCTCTCCGATCGATGAAAGATGTTAAGCACTCTCCGTATTTCCTGGGGAAAATACGGGAACATCTGAGTGCTTTATCCGAAAAATCTACTCAGATTACCTTAGCGTGGGTCCCTTCTCACTGCTCGATACCGGGTAATGAGAAAGCGGACTCTTTGGCTAAGGTGGGCGCAACAAACGGTGATATTTATGAAAGACCAATTGCCTTTAATGAATTTTTCGCATTTGTACGTCAGAATACGATCATCAGTTGGCAAAATTCTTGGACCAAGGGGGAACTGGGAAGGTGGTTACATTCCATAATCCCCAAGGTATCGACGAACCCGTGGTTCAAGGGGTTGGATGTAGGTCGGGATTTCATTTGCGTGATGTCCCGGCTTATGTCCAATCACTATAGATTTAACGCGCATCTCCGTCGTGTTGGGCTCGGGGAGAGTGGTATCTGTGCCTGTGGTGAAGGTTATCACGACATAGAGCACGTTGTCTGGTCATGCCCTGTACACCGTGACGCCAGGTCTAGATTAATAGCTTCCCTGCAGGCCGAAGGTAGGCAGCCGGCTGTTCCTGTTCGTGATGTCTTGGCGAGCCGTGACCTATCCTACATGTCCCTTATATACGTTTTCCTGAAATCCATCCACGCCCCAGTTTAGTCCTATCCCCTTCCGCCTACATCCAACCAAACGACAAGAACACGTTAAGACCCCGGATCCGGAAACAGCAACTAGACCCGCACGATACTCTCAGGCCCCGAGGGAGACAACCCAATATGCCAGTCCGTAATATCTTGGCCCAGCAGCGGAACATATTCAATATGCTGCTTACCTATGGCGATGGAAAACCATCAAACAACTATTCAGTGCTTTTCATGCAAAACATTCTAGCTTAAGTTAGATTTAGTTTCAGCTCGTAGTCGGCAGCGAGGATAAAAAATTTGCTTTTAGTTATTAAGATACTTTAGAAAGTAAGCTACCAGATATAATTGGCGCCGTTAAACATTGAATTGTATTTGTGCCGTGTCAAATAAACTATAGATGAGGAAAAAAAAATAGCAAAGCTTGGAATAACGGAGTACTGACCTCTTTTTATCATTGATGGGTAGTTCAAATCCCTCTTTAATACTCCGATATAACTTCTTACATGATAAATGACGCGCATGAAACATCTGCCATCTGCGTTCCATCACAGAAACCTTTTCTTGTGTTGCGTAACAACATAACAATCCTCATCCTATCACCACCACCTTTGTCTTCTTCTACATAAACAAACAAATGTTATTTGATAAACAATAAAATAAGTTGGCTTACTGTAGCGGAGAGAAATCAGTTTTTACCTCAAACAATGAACTTCAAACTCTTATTACTCATCAACTATATACACAATTAACACAAACTGTATTGCATATTAAAGATCAATCTGTTCTCTTACCTTACTGAATAATTTCATTGTGAAAATTTTCAAAGTTTGAATGTCACCCGCCGGGAATGAGTTTATCTTATACTCAAAATTTTTTTGAAACGGCTAAAACTTTCACGTATCAGCAAAATAATTATCCCATTCTCCGTACATCTTGAACGTCGTAGTATACTTAAAGAAATAATTTTATGTAGGTTAAATGTCTTTTCTGTTTTTAAGAATATCGAAAAAAAATTTTATTGCTCAATCTTCAAGTACAACTACTTGAGAACATTTTTGTAAATTTTTTTAGAGCTTTGAGTAATAGGGAAAAAGTTGGATATATTTCAAGTGCGGCTTGTCACGCGTTATAAACTAAACATGAAACTCGATATGGTCTTTTGCACAAAATGGATTTACCGAGTTACAGCCGGTTTTCTTCGATTTTTTATAAAAGTTCTTTATTAACGTCTTCGGTCGTAATTCGGTCGTGTTTTTAATAAACAAACAACTTTTTGCTATCGAACTGTACCATTGAAAAATTACAATTTCAATGCATATAAAAATTGTTACACACTTTAAAAAATCCAAACTGCTTATTTTCTCGAGCAGGAAGGTTTATAATGGCAATGCCATGACATTACAGAAATAATTGGACATGTAATTATAAAGTAACGTTAATAATCAACTGACAGTGGTTTGGCTAACTTAAGATTTCATTTACATGCTTGATATCTTTGATACTATGTCTTTCTTAAATCTAAAAATTGCCTTCCGCTTTTTATTACGTTTTTGGCGGTTTTTGCCGATGCGCCTGCATTAGATCCTATAGCCATGTGCTAATTTAACACGTGTGCCGAATATCAGTTAAGACGCAGTTAGCTTTGATTTTCTTACGACTGGCTTCATATCAGGCGAGAGGAGGTGAGTGGAGGACTAAAAGCAAAGGTAACTTGTAATTAGAACAGGAGTGTTTGCGTTGCTACACCTAAAAAAATAACAAGCTTTAGTGTAGGGTAGAGCGGGGCTAGTTGGTTCCGGGTAAGTTGGTCAATGAGAATATCTTCGAATCTACGTATCAAAAAAATCGGGTTATATGGGTGATACGTAGTAGATAACCAGGGAAACTAAATGACGAAATGAAGTACAGTTTTAATTGAGACGTATAATAAATACAGGTTGATGCCAAATTGGCCATCAATTCTACTCGGTTTTAAAGTTGAAACTTTTTGTCTAAACAAAGTTAGCCAAATGGAAATGAACATGGCTCAACGTATTATGAAAAACATTTCCGATAGTTTTAAGTTGTGTAAAGCAAACTTTCGCGAAAATTTCATTTTCATATATTTCAAGTAATTTTCATATTTAATACGTGAGGGGCTAGTTGGTCACATACTAGCGGGGCTGGCTGGTCATATAGACATCATAAATGAATTCAAGTTCAAGTTCAAGTCAAACATATACTTCTCAACAGGTATTAAAGAGTAACACGATTTTTTTCATGCAATTATGAGTTACTTTTTTCATTGTTTGGGATTCCGGAAAGCAAATGTATGAACAAAAAACCGGGTGCGGTTTGACCCCCGCTGAGACGCCACAGGTTGCCGCAAATGCAGCGAGGAAGAAAAACTGAATTGTCCTTCCGAAATATAAATGGCCAATTTACCCCACACCCTAACCAACTTACCCCAGCTGAGGGGCTAGTTGGCCAATTCGACATCCACTCAAAAAACATAGAATATCCGCAAAATCATAAACTATTCTCTACAGTTTATATTTTTCCTAGATGCTATAGACTTAACACAACATTTCCATGTTATGAGTTTTTGCCATAATATTTCCCACAAAAAGTTACAGAACATTTTGACCAAAAATGACCAACTAGCCCCGCTCTACCCTACCTCAGGTTAAGAGTTTGCTTGGGAAAAAGACAATTTGAGTAACTTTCGTTTGTCGTGCGCGTGACTGGAAGACAAGCAAACTATATATATATTCCGATACTCTTTTGAGATTTTAATTTTTTCCTCATTTGGTTAGTTTATGTGTTTATTTTAATGTTATTTTCTCTTCCTATTTTATAACCTTTTTCATGTTCTTTTCCAGGGTTCTTTTGCGAATTTATTTTTAAATTTAAATGTCTTTTTGTTTTTAATCTATTCGCTTTTTGTTTTCTTTGTATTGTCATTGTCTCTATTTATCGTTCACTTTCTTTCTGTGTTGAACGCTTTTTATTTATTGTAATGTAAAAGGACTCACTGCTTGTGTGTTTATTTTTTATTTGTTTAATTTTTTATCTTGTTCTAAATATTTTTAATTTTTCAGAATTTCTTTAACAAACATTTTCAATTTCAGTCTATTTGGTTTGTTTCCTCAGCTTTTCTCTCCGCATTGCTATTCTTGTATGTTCATATCATTTTTTGTTCTTTTTTTATTTTGTTTTCTGTCTGGTTTTGGTATGTTTTCTATGTTCTTTTGTTTATTCTCTTGTTTTTTATTGTTCCAAATTTAAATTAAAATTCAGATATTTAAACAGTGTTGTTAGAATTTGAAATGGAATAAATAAGATAGAACCCTACAATATTACATGACAATTAGCAACACAGCTCGCTTAAAAATTTTATCCAAATATTTTCGAAATTTTTGGCTGAATTTTGTCTTTTTCAAAACTTAATGCTAATTATACCATGTAAAGAAACGCAAAGCATACAAATTCGAATAAATTAGCCACTTTCAAAAGGTTTAAGCCCAACTTTTTAACAACATCCGGCTGTAATTTGCCTAAAAACAAATTTTTAAATCGACTAAACAAATCATTAAACACGTTTCGTGAAGAAAAGTTGTTTTCTATACCATTGCCAAGCCGAGTAATTTTCTAGTTGAGCGGGAATATCATTGAAAAACATTTCCCGCAAGAAAGTTTCAAACTGTCCGCTAAAGAAAATGATCGATGGTGCGCTTCGTTTCCGGCTGCCATTGGTTATAAATCGCAGGTACTGACACTGCTGCTGCTGCTGCTGCTGCAGCAGAGATCCGTACACTTCTCCAGAATTGACATCATCATTCTTTACATTTCTGACAGCCAACGTCAGCTCCGTCGTCTTTACCTAACGTTCGTTGCCTAGTGGCTGTGCAAAAGTCGAACCACCCACCGAGTCATTTGGAGCCTGTCCGTCTGCTGACCTCGGCCACTAGCTGGTAGCGTCGTCGGCGAGAAAAGTGCAGAACGTTTGTAAAATATTGGAAAGTGTGGGAGCGGGAAGTGGGATAATGTGAATCCGAACCATGGCACAGTAAAAGCGCCGGTGGTTAGTATGTACCTAAAGAACCGGGGGGGGTAAAAACCTTGGCGCATCTGCTGCCATCCTGCCTAGATGGGCTAGGGAAATTAATCGCCTTTTTCTGCCGTCCCATTGCCGGTGTAGTCGCAGCTAGCCGAAAGAAGTAAACCGAGCAGTTTGAGGTTATGGCTGCCGCTGTTGCTGCAGGGCCGGCAGGACGAATGTGACTCTGGAGTGTGAGCGTGGCAGCGACAAAAAGATAATTTAATTCGAAAAGGAAATTAAGAGTTTTTGCATTCGATTGTTAAGGCTTTGGTTTTTCATCCGACGTCGTCGGGGTAATATCCGGTCTTAAATTTGATGGATAAGGTTTGCAGATTTTCACTCAATTTTTAAAATTTCAACTCTAATTACCGTCAACAATCAAACTAAAATGCTACATCGTCTTCATGAGCGCCGTCATGACGCTATGACAAGTTAAAGACTTTTCGTGCAAACTAAACGACATGCACCTGTCGGAGAAAGTCCCGTGCCTCACCGGAGCTGCTTGAATCTAACCTTACTGATCCAAGTTTTAACCCAATTTACAATGCTAATGAGGATTTGTTCATCGCGTGGTTTTGCGCATAGTAAAGGAGTCGGGTTAGCGTTCGTGAAGTTTGAGCGTGGGTGAAAGATTCTTGCCAGACCATCGAAACTATATCTCAACACCGCCGCTGCCGCTACTCTGCACATTCACACACACACACACACACACACACACACACACACACACACACACATGGTGAGGTTGGAAATTGGAAAAGATTGAGGCACCCCGTCGGCGTGCTTTGCGTGATGATAGGAAGTTGTGAGGTGAAGCAATCTGGGTTCTCCCCCTTTCCCCGCTTTGAACGAGAAACCAACTTTACCCCCAGCGCATGTTGGAGCTTTAGCCGGGAATGATGTGTAAAGAAGGTTATAAAGTCTACATACATATATGGAACGTAATTACACGGAACTGTGTGGAAACTCCGTTCATGATGAAGACTAAGTGCATTCGGGGCGAAGGGTAAACGGAGCTGAGTTTGATTTTATGCAAATGTCAATATGATGCACATGTAATAAAACAAGAGATAATTTTTATTTTCTGCTAGCATAAACGAAAGACTTAGAGAAAATATCGGCTTAGTTTATCGTTCGTTCCTAGAAACCATCATAATTTCATTCGATTTATAGCGTACGAAAGGAGAGCGACAGCATCCGTATTAAACGCTGGTGGAAATACAACGCCGGCAGTTCCATTATTCATTGCCACATGTTGATGAGTCGTCGGTCAGCCAATTTCTTCCGTGCTGATGGACGTGAAACGCTGATGGGGATAATCATGATGTTGCGGCAGATTCCCGTTTCTTGCTGGTTGGCTTGCGGCCCCGGTTTCACTGACATCCGAAGGCGGCGATGTTGTCGCTTCCAATTACCGCCACGTCGCAGACGTCGCGTCATTGTCCTGGTGGCGTTCTTGAGCCGGGACGAGGCACGCGAATCCTTGCAACCCCGTTCTCATACAATACGTGAAGATTATCCTTTCCAGCGAGATGCGGACGCTATCCGTTCGCAGTGCCACAGTGCCGTAGAGTTAATAAATCATAGCCAAGCGTCATTAAGCTCGTCTTTTTCCCCCCAGATGGAGAGTGAATATCTCTTCTTCCCAGATGGTTTCCTTATCCGTTCTGCCCCGCAACAGGCCCCCCTTTCAATCTTAATGGTCATTTACGCTTTAATTGGATTAAAACATTATGAACAGTCGGAACGTTTTTTACGTGTCGGATTCTTGCTCTCACCACCGGGCAACGCGCGCGTCCTGTGGCAAACCCGAAGCACTGCCTCTTGGCCTGCGGGCTGACTGATGATCATCATAAACGAGCAATTATAAGGTAATGTACGAGCTTTCAATCTTCCTTCGTAGCAGCAGCCGGACCGGAGGACACTTTCGGCATTGGTATTACTGCTGCTGATGTTTTCCAAATTGAAACTGCTTCCGATTGGTTTCGCAGCAAGTGCAGGAGCGTTCGATTCACTGCTGGTAGGGTGGAAGGTGATCATGATGATCGCTAAAACTATCCTCAATATAGTTTTATGTTGCGTTTAATTTTGTGTTCCTTTCTCGTGATTATAAAAACAGAACTGTTTCAGTTTTTTCAAGTTTTTCTCATATATTCTCATCAGAATCTAAAATTGCATCAAACATGTAATTTCTGCTGTCGTAATATCCAGAAACCAGAATCACCTCCCAGCTGGTCTCGAGGTACGATGCTGGCCTAACAAGCCAGTTGTCGTAAGTTCGAGTCTCGGCTTGGGAGAGACTGTTAGTGTCAGTAAGAAAATGTAGCACACTATAAACAACTGCTACGCATGTTCAAAGCTGCACACAGGGAAGAATATCAGGTTCACCTAAATGAAATACAGCGAAATGTAAAAACTGACCCCAAAGCATTTTGGAACTTCGTGAATAGTCGAAGGAACCATTCGGGTATCCCAGAAAAAATGAGGTACAGAGGCGCAACCACCGAAGATACTAAATCGTCGACTAGCCTTTTCGCTGAACATTTTAAAAGTGTCTTTGCAGAGCAGCCTTCAAACGTACGTATACCTCCCTCCGACAATGGCTCGGAAGTATTCCAACTATCTGAAATTGATGTCAAAAATGGAATCCACAAACTTGATTCAAACTCGTCGCCTGGCCCTGACACTCTCGCGGGAAGCCTTCTGAAACAGTTCCAAGGCGAGCTTTTGGCCCCTCTCACCTGTTTGTTTAACGCGTCACTGGCATCCGGTTACTTTCCCTCGATCTGGAAAATTTCACACGTCACACCTGTTCATAAAAAAGGATCTCGATCAGATGTCTTTTTTTTTTATTTTTTTTTATTTATTTTTTAATTTTTTTTTTATTTTTTTTTTATTTTTTTTTTTATTTTTTTTTTTAAAGGGGGGATTTGTTAGTAGCTTAAGTATTTATGATACATATTAGTAAATAATGAGTATGTGTGTCCAATCACAAATGGTGACTTCTCAACACTGTTAGAAATTTGTAATTTTAATTGTTAGGATTTGTTTGCTTTCGCAATTAGGACTTATCATTCGTAGGGATTTAAACCTACTTGTCAGAAAAGGGGAAGTAAACTTACAACTAACTTAATTGCTAACTTATTGGCTATAAAGAGAGCTTATCGTAGCAATTGAGGATTGCAACGTTTTTTGTCGAAAATTGTTAATAATTTTATTTGATATAGCTTCTAATGGTTCAACACCAGTAAGTCTATGTAATTCGAGTGTACCAAACCAAGAAGGACGCTTCAAAATCATTTTCAGAATTTTATTCTGAATCCTTTGGAGCGTTTTCTTCCTTGTTGAACAGAAACTTGACCAGATCGGTACAGCATAAAGCATTTCTGGTCTAAAAATTTGTTTGTAAATCAAAAGTTTGTTCTTTAAACAAAGTTTAGAATTCCTGTTAATGAGAGGATATAAACATCTCGTATATTTGATGCACTTGGCTTGTATACTCTCAATGTGCTCTTTGAAAATAAGTTTTTTATCATAAATTAGTCCCTAGTACTTAACCTTGTCGGACCAACTTAAAATAACCCCATTCATCTTGACAACGTGATTATTGTTTGGCTTGAGGAAAGAAGCCCTAGGCTTTTGCGGAAAAATTATCATTTGAGTTTTAGAAGCATTGGGAGAGATTTTCCACTTTTGCAAGTAGGAAGAAAAAATATCTAAACTTTTCTGCAATCGACTGCATATGACACGAAGACTTTTTCCTTTTACGGAAATGCTTGTGTCATCGCAGAACAATGACTTTGTGCATCCTGGAGGCAAATCAGGAAGATCTGAAGTGAATATGTTGTACAGGACTGGACCCAAGACTGAACCTTGAGGTACACCTGCTCTGACAGGAAATCTATCAGATTTTGAATTCTGATAGACAACCTGCAGAGTTCGATCAGTAAGATAATTTTTTAAAATTTTGATTTGGAAAATTGGAAAATTAAAAGTTTGCAATTTCGCAATCAAACCTTTATGCCAAACACTGTCGAATGCTTTTTCTATGTCTAAAAGAGCAGCTCCAGTGGAATAACCTTCAGATTTGTTAGCTCGTATCATATTAGTAACTCTGAGCAATTGATGAGTTGTGGAATGCCCATGGCGAAATCCAAACTGTTCATCTGCAAAAATTGAATTTTCGTTGATGTGTGACATCATTCTGTTAAGAATAATTCTCTCAAACAGTTTACTTATTGAAGAAAGCAAACTGATTGGTCGATAACTTGAAACTTCAGCTGGGTTCTTATCCGGTTTTAAAATGGGAGTAATTTTTGCATTTTTCCATAATTTGGGAAAATATGCAATTTTGAAGCAGCAATTGAAAATTTTTACTAAAAATTCCATTGTGCTCTCAGGGAGATGTTTGATTAGTATATTAAAGATTCCATCGTCACCAGGTGTTTTCATATTTTTGAAATTTTTAATAATTGATTTAATCTCATTCAAGTTAGTTTCAATTATTTCTGCAGGTAAAAAATTCTGGGAAGAAATTAAATCAAATTGACGTGTGACTTCATTTTCAATTGGACTCACAAAATTCAAATTTGAGTTATGAACACTCTCAAACTGCTGAGCAAGTCTTTGAGCCTTTTGTTCATTGGATACAAGAAAACGTTCACCATCTTTTAAAACTGGAATAGGCTTTGAAGGTTTCTTAAGAATCTTCGACAGCTTCCAAAAAGGTTTTGAATATGGTTTCAATTTTTCAACTTTAGTCTCGAAATTTTGATTTCTCAGAAGAGTAAATCTATGTTTATTCTCTTTCTGTAAATCTTTATAAATAGTTTTAAAAACAGGGTCACGAGAACGTTGATATTGACGTCTGCGGACATTTTTCAAACGAATTAGAAGTTGAAGATTTTCGTCAATTATTGGTGAATCAAAAATTGAGCCTTTGGAACAGAATAATTCCTGGCATCAACAATTGCACATTTTAATGCTTCCAAAGTGGAATCAATATTCACTTCGTTTTGCAAATCAAGCTCATTATTGGAATTTCTCTCAATATGAGTTTTGTATCTTTCCCAATTAGCCTTGTTATAATTAAAAACAGAACTCATAGGGTTTAAAACTGATTCATGTGATAAAGAAAAAGTTATTGGAAGATGGTCAGAATCAAAGTCAGCATGTGTGATCAAATCACTACATACATGACTTTGATCTGTAAGCACCAAATCAATTGTTGAAGGGTTTCTTACAGAAGAAAAGCATGTAGGACTATTCGGAGACAAAATAGAGTAGTATCCTGAAGAACAATCATTGAATAAAATTTTGCCATTGGAATTACTTTGAGAATTATTCCATGAACGATGTTTAGCGTTAAAATCGCCGATTATGAAAAATTTCGAACGATTTCTGGTGAGTTTTTGTAAATCAACTTTAAAATAATTTTTGAGCTCGCGTGTGCATTGAAATGGTAAATATGCTGCGGCAATAAATAAAATCCCAAGTTCAGTTTGAACTTCAATTCCCAAAGTTTCAATAACTTTGGTCTCAAGATGGGGAAGAGCACGATGTTTGATTCGGCGATGAATAACAATTGCAACTCCACCGCCGGAACCCTGAATCCTATCATATCTATGAACCACGTAATTGGGATCATATTTTAATTTTATGTTAGGTTTCAAAAATGTTTCAGTAATAATTGCAATATGCACATTATTTACTGTTAAAAAATTTAAAAGCTCATTCTCATTGGCCTTCAATGAGCGAGCATTCCAATTTAATATTTTAATTGTTTTATTTAAAATCATTGCTAAATTTTAAATTAGAAACAATTTTAATAGTAAAATTTGTGCCTATTTGAATGGCTTCAAACATTGATTTTGCCTGCAACATGGCGTTCATAAGATCGAACATTGCCTGTTGCAAAAAAGAAAGTTTACCTGCCGTAATAGGCCCCAGGCAGTTGACATTAGAAAAAATATTTTCGGCAGCAATATTAGCTGGAGTAATAGGTGTACAATTGTTTTCTAGCGTGTTTTGCTTACCCATATTAACGGTCATTTTCGAACTACCAACACTAGGCGGTATAATGTTCGAACTACCTGTAACCTGTGCATATGTTAAACGGGTATGCAAAGGAGTAGGTAAACTATGCGTCACTGGTACGCTTGGAGAATTTTGTTTTTAAGTTGGTTTTAATTGAGAAATCGAATTTCGTTTACCTTGCCTTGCCTTAACAATTGCTAAACGGACTGAGCATTGATAAAAATTTGACATATGGTTGCCGTTACAATTCGCACAGCGAAAATTTTTACTCTCTTTCACAGGACATGTGTCCTTTTTGTGAGAAGAGTCTCCACAATTAAGACATTTTTGGTCCATGTTACAGAATTTGGAACCATGGCCATAACGTTGGCAAGTACGGCATTGGGTGATATGCTCTTCACCTCCGCCATACTTCCTATAAATTTCCCACTTTACACGCACATTATACAAAGCATGTGCTTTTTCAAAAAATTTAAAGTTGTTAACCTCATTGCGGTTAAAATGAATTAAATAATTAACAAGGGAAATTCCAGTTCTCTGACTGTTTTCGCCTCGTGATTTTTGTTTCATCAGAATTACTTGGGTAGGGGCTATGCCAAGTAATTCTGTTAAAGTAAGTTTGATCTCATCAACGGTTTGATCGTTGGTGAGACCTTTCAAGACAACCTTGAACGGCTTGGCGTTTTTGGTATCATATGTAAAAAATTTGTACATCTTGTCAGTTAAATACTGAACAAGACGATCACGACCCTTTACTGAGTCGGCTAATAAGCGGCATTCGCCTCTACGACCAATTTGATAGGTAACTTTAACGTCAGAAACAAACGTTGAAAGTTCCTTTTTGAAAATATTGAATTCAGAAGAAATAGTTACCACAATAGGTGGAACTTTCTCCTTTTTTAAAGATTTTATATTTTGTATAGTTTCATTATTGGTAACTTCCATTTCACCAGCTTCTTGCTCAGGCAAAATATCAAAAGGATTGTCACTACAGACACTCGAAGTGTCAGAAAGAGATGCCTCTCTTTTCCTCCCCGCAGCGATGCGAGGTTTCTTTTTCCGTCCAGCCATTTCAGGTGATACGGAAAAAGTCAAAACAAATGTTAAATTCAAAAGTAGGTAGTCTTGAGAAAGACTGATGGGAAATAACTTTCAGGTAGTCTTTAAAAGACACACTGACAAAACACAAACTTTGAAGCTATAGGCAGTCAAAGACCAGTCCACAAGCAACCGAAAAAACGTCTGATCTGTAGGACAGTTCAAGACGCACTCTCGATCAGATGTCGAGAACTATCGTGGTATAACCATCCAATCCGCTATGCCTAAGCTCTTCGAACGGCTAGTGTACGACACTCTCTATGAGGTAGTCGCTGATCGCTTTTCTCCCGTGCAACACGGGTTTCTAAAAAAGAAATCCGTCACCACAAATCCTTGCGAGTTTACTTCACTGGTAACCGATTACATATCTAGAGGATTTCAAGTCGATTGTATTTATACAGATATGAGCAAGGCATTTGACGCGGTTAAAACGGACAGTATTCTTTAATCTTTAAGTGACTTCGGAATTGGCGGTCCACTCTACGACTGGCTAAAAACATATTTGGTAGGAAGAGTCCAGTATGTGACTGTCTTAAATTACAACTGGACATGCAAAGTTTCGGACAATTCTGCTCGGATAGTGGCTTAAATGTCAACGCGGACAAATGTTCAGTCATGACATTTTCTCGTAAAATATCTCCGCTCATGTTTAGGTACCATTTCAATGGAACTGAACTAACACGTAAAGAAACAGTTCGCGATCTAGGCGTTATATATGACCGATCGCTTTACCATATTGATAATGTAGTCACAGACAGCTTAAGATTATTTTCGCTCGTGAGACGGTACGGGCGTGATCTTAAAGACCCTCATTCCATATTAGCCATTTTCAAATCGATAGTGCGAAGCAAACTGGACTTTGCGAGCGTCGTTTGGCGCCCCCAATTTGTAACACATATGCAGAGAATTGAAGGAACTTCAAAGAAAGTTTGTGCGTTTTGCCCTACGGAACCTCAGATGCAATGGAGATCAATTACTTCCCTATCAAGAATTGTGCGCATTAGTCAATATTGACACAGTACATTGCCGACAAAGGATTGCTGATATAGTGTTTTTCACCAATATATTAGCGGGACGGGCCGATAGTCGTAGTCTCTCAGCTCGAATACACCTGAATAGCAGCCCAGTTACGCTAAGAAATCCAAGAGTGTTCAACCCTCCGCAACGAGCTCGGAATTATTCACAACACGAACCTACATGCCGTTTTATGAGAACTTTTAATGAATTACGGCACATTGTTAATATCGACATGTCTCCAACAGTTTTAGAAAATAGATTAAGTTTATATTTGAGAGGACAACTTCGTGACTGTTAATTGTTTGTATTGTTGGTTTTGAATTTATTGTATAATAATCTTAAGTGTGGATAACGGGCTTATAGCCTATATTTTCCTGGACAATAAATAAATAAAATAAATAAAAGGATCGTAGCGCTAGCCCCGCAATTGTCCTGTCCACTTAACAGTTGGCTGCGAAGTCTGTGTACAATAATCAGAAGGTCGAGTTCCGCATCGGAATGTAGCACCAAGGCTTTGCTTTAATATCCAGAAACGGGCTGGGATCTATTTTTAAATTATTAATAATTGAAAATTAATAATTAATTGAAAATTGTGAAACAGTTGAGCAAAGTTTCATCCAACGCAAAAATTGCAGATCATTTTGACAGAAAACGATCAGCACCCTCTTCTGTTTTTCGCCCCATTCAAACTATCAAAGTCATATAAAGTAAGATCCAACGCAATTTTCGTTCCTAGCATAAGCACTAGGGAGAAAACAGAACAAAGTACATACCACTAGCGATGGATGAAAGCTCGGTGAAAGTGCGATGGCAATTTTGAAAGTAAAATTATTCGCGCTCCAGAATCGCGCCACCTGTTTCGCGGCTAGGAAATGTAAAGGCAAACTATCGACGAAGCTGGACAGGTTAGTAGGTGGCTTCATACTTTCGATTTTCCAGTTGCTCTAGTCTTTGCAGTGCCGCGGGTGGCAGGCACGCAGGTCGAGTTGGAAATTGGCAGTGCAACCGATAGTTGAGGTGATAAAGTTTAACGGCTAGTGAAATGAGCTTCACCGAGCGGCGAAAGCGGAACAACCTACAAAACCGATGGGACGTATCTGTCGATTAACTTCTTTTTCGGCAGAAGACGGTGAAGTCGGATTAGTTTTATTTTCGAATTGATAAATGAACAATTTTTTATCTATACAAGCGCATTTTATGAACAAACATAAAGCGAAACGATTGGTTCGGATAAAAATCACCTAACAATTATCTGGAGAGCTTTTAGCCGTTTCAACAGTGGCCAATTATATTACATAGAATTAAATTTGCTTTTTATAACCATAACCATTCTATGCGTTCATCAGTAGCTTCATCGATTTTCACTTAAACTGTGGTGGCTGCCAATCAGTAAATGTAGACAGTAAAAACGTCCATACACGCGTGACACAGCATCGACATCAACCTAATGGGAAACATTAACGATGCAGGTACGAACATCGACGCACCTCAGATGAAAATTAAATTGCACCCACTCAGATCGTGCCGCATTCCCGTTACCACAGGTTATATTTTCACCTGTCTGTGTCGTGAACCATCAGTTCTGCCGGGTTGCGGGGCGACCAAAACCGCCGTTCCCCATTGGGCGCTGCTCTGACTCTGGTGTGGTTTAGCGTCGGTATGAAGCATAATTTATGACACGAATGCTTGCTTGCACTCGCTTGTGTGCCATTCCATACTT
This sequence comes from Wyeomyia smithii, assembly GCF_029784165.1. Taxonomy (NCBI): domain Eukaryota; kingdom Metazoa; phylum Arthropoda; class Insecta; order Diptera; family Culicidae; genus Wyeomyia; species Wyeomyia smithii. The sequence goes on from NC_073695.1 coordinate 7,975,826, forward strand.
CAACCGCGCGTGTTTGGGCAGTAAACAAAAGTGCCCTCCAAATAGGCAAGTAAGCAATGGATGGTGAAAATCCATGAACGGCACAAAAAGGCAAATTTTTCGATTGCTTCCTCGATTCCACTAAAACACAAATACGCGTACACGTTTCCCCATCATCGACACAAGTAATTTTGGTTCGTGCGCTCAAGTTTCGAATCGTTTTGTCGTTCCAAAGGATTCCCTTCCGAACGACGAAGACGAACGAAAGAGCGATTTGCTGGCTCGGGTGAATAGGCAGCAAGCCGAAATTTCCGCCCCATAAAACTCGCAAACTTGCCAATCGGAAGGATGCTGCGAAATTTTTGATAAGATGTTCGCCCCGGTCCCCGCGTCCGTCTTCGCGAGCAAGCGTGCGGAAATGCGGCTGGTAAAGTTTTTGATATTTATTCAAAAGTTTACGTCCGGCTGTACCCGAGTGAAATACCCAGGAAAAATGTACGAGTGGATTGAGTTAGTGGCTATTTAAAGAACGCTGTTGGAATGTTGGTTTCGACACGGCGGGGAAGGTGGGCTTTAAATCGAACGGGAAGTTGAAATGATTTTTGCCTTTCTCCTAGAAAGGTATAGCAATCACTGGAAAAACCAAAGGTATAAAAATGGCCGAATGTCATATACAACTCGACCCCTTTAGACGAACTGAGCCTTTTCTGTATGTATGTGTGTGCGTGTGTGTGTGTGTGTGTGTGTGTGTGTGTGTGTGTGTGTGTGTGTGTGTGTGTGTGTGTGTATGTGCAACTTTTTTTCCTCACTCACTTTTCTCAGAGATGGTTGGACCGATTTTCATAAAATTAATTGCAAATGAAAGGTCTAGTTGTGCCATAGGTTGCTATTGACTTTCATCGTAATCGGATTTTTAGTTTAGAGGTTATGTATCAAAATGTAATAATCACGAAACATCAATATCTCAGAAACTACACAACCGATTTAAAAAAAACTGGTTTCAAATGATCGGGCTGTCTCCAGAACCCTTAACTTTTAAATTTCGTTATGATTGAAAATATGGTTCAAAAGTTATGTAAAGAAAAGTTATCCTGAGATTGTTTAAACTCACTCATTTTTCTCAGAGATGGCTGCACTGATTTTCACAAAATTAGTGTCAAATGAAAGGTCTAGTTGCCCTATAGGTTGCTATTGAATTTCATTGCAATCGGATTGTAACTTTGTACGTTGTTCATAAAAAATGTGAAATCACATAATGAAAGTAAACATATTGACTTTCTCCTAACGATCACTGGCTAAATAAAAGGTAGAAAAGTGATCCAAATGGCCGAATGTCATATGCTACTCGACTCAGTTCGACGAATCGAGCATTTTCTGCATGTATGCATGTATAGGTGTATATGTGTGTGAGTGTGGGTGTGTACGTGTGTATGTGCACCTTTTTTCGCACTCACTTCTCTCAGAGATGGTCTGAGCGATTCTTTCTATCATGGTGTCAAATAAAGGGTCTATTTGCCGCTTAGGTTGCTATTGAATTTCATTGTAATCAAACTTTTAGTTCTGGCGCTGCGTCAGAATTTGAAAAACGTTCTTATATCTCAGAAGCTATGAACATAGTTGAATCAAATTAATGGGCTTTTTAACCCTTAAACAATGAATTTTATAATGTTTAAACATGTGGTTTGAAAGTTATAGAAAGAAACGTAACCCGAAGACTGTTTAAAACTATAGCTACGATCAAAATATGTGGCCTCAACATCATTTAAATTTGATATTGTACTATTTCAATGTTTGCGGCCTTGCTCGGGATTGAAGTTGAAATTAAAAGTCATTTCTATCATTTCACTTTTTGCCTTTTTCCAAGGTATAGAAGTGCTCAAAAGGGCCGAATGTCGTATACCACTCGACTTAGTTCGACGAGCTGAGCATTTTATGTATGTGTATGTGTGGGTGTGTGTGTGTAACGCTCTCCCAATCTCACTCGATTTTCTCAGAGATGGCTGAACCGATTTCAATGAAACTAATTGCAAATGAAAGGTCTAGTTGCCCTAGAAGACCCTATTGAATTTTATTGTAATCTGATTTCTAGTTTAGAGGTTATGTATCAAAATGTAAAAATCATGAAACATCAATATCTCAGAAACTATTCAACCGATTTGTACAAAAATAGTTTCAAATGAACGGGCTACCTAAACAACCCTTAACTTTTGCATTTTATGGAGATTGAACAATGGTTCAGAAGTTATGGAAAGAAACGTGTTCTGGAGACTATTTAATCTCACTCATGTTTCTCAGAGATGGCTGACCCGATTTCCACAGAATTAGTATCAAATGAAAGGTCTAGCTGCCTCATAGCACCCTATTGAATTTTGCTGTAATCGGACTGTAACTTCGTCTGTAATGTATCGAAATGTGAAAATTACTTCATTATCTTAGAAACTACACAACCGATTTGAACAATATTGATATCAGATGAACGGGCTTGTTAAGGGTTAACTGATGAATTATGATTGAACACGTGGTTTCAAAGTTTGGCTGTCCTATACGTTACCTTTTCATTTGATTGTAACCAAACTTAAGCAACTGTTATGTTTCAATTTGTAAAACAACGAAAGTCCATTATCTCAAGTATTACACGACTTATTTGAACATAACTAGTGTCATACAAACGAGTCATCTCTCAAACTTACAAATAACAAACTTCATAACAATTTGAAATGCTGTTCAAAAGTTTTGGAAAGAAAAGAAATTTAAGGACTATTCAATACTATACCGGCTTTGGTCAATATATATATGGCCTCAATATGATTTAAATGTGGCATCGTACTATTTGAACGTTCCCGGTATCGCTCGTGATTAAATTGTTCGAAATTGAGAGTCATTTCTTTTATTTCACTATTTCTTAAGCACTGACATTACGTCAAATTTCTTATTTTATACTTTAATTACAACATCAATATTTTAGAACTCAAAGAGTGAATATACCTTTATTGGATTAATGCATTCATGTGCATCTATTTTTACAAATAATAAGTTTGAATGAGAAAGGCTGAGTCTGACCGCTAGGTGGATTAATTTAGGTTGTTTTGACTGGTTGTCAGATTTGAAAAACCCCGTCACCTTCATATTTTGAATTACTCTTTATTTGGCCTTATCGCTCAAATTGTTTAACCACATCAGAATTTTCAGAGTAGAAAAAATACAAGGAAAAAATAACTGGATACCCTATCCTGCTCGGGATTTTATTTCATCTTTGATTTAATTGGTTAAACTCTAAAATTGATGCTCTCTGTCGTCTGTGAAAACATAATTTTAGACCGAATTGCTAGAAAATCATTTGGTCAAGTATATTTTCATATCACTTACTTGAAGGCAGCCACATCCTCGCCCCCGTTGAGAGAGCTGCTTACTCCAAACCCTCGACAAAAGGGGTAACTCTTTTTAATCCCACTGTATTGGTACTAAATTGTGGGTGATGAGTATACCCTGCGCTTTACTGTGCAATAAAATAGCGATTTGCTTTCGAATAAAGACAAAGTTACATCATCGTAAATGACGGTAAACTATACGTAATAATAAAACTTAGGGCGTTGTATCTGCGATGCACTTCTTATGTTGGTCAAAAAATGATTTTCTTGAAATAAATAGGGTATCGAACGACTTCGGCAGTGGTTCTTCTTTGGCAGGTTTTCTGCAATGTTTTTAATAATCTACTCACGTATGAAAAAAAGTCAATTCCTCCCGTAATCAGTATAATTAGATAAAATATTTTTGGCGAAATGAGAAAAATTCCTATGTAAAATATTGAATAAGATCAGAGGGAGAAAAAACACACTTTGGCACCTTGTTCCCATTTCGATTGTTTTGATACTCTGAAACGTTCTAGCGCTTCTTTAATCTAGTTTTAACACTCTCTCTGTTACGTGTATACATCAAACACATCAACTGCTAAAACCTCCACACAGTAATCAATTTTGGACCCTCCCCATCCCCTTCCATGGACACCCCTGCTCATATAAATTTAGAAAATTTTGTATGGACCGTGGACATTTCGAAGACCTTTCTCGAAGCTGTCCACGTGGAATGTGGATAGCCTCTTACTTACTGGAACAATGAACTACTTAAAGTCGGTTCACACATGTTTACACCGTTACTTGACGAGGCACTCATCACCACAGGAGAGAACGCGTCCAAATATTGACAAGCAGATTGTAAGGAGAAAGAAACGACAGCAGAAGGACAAAGATCGGGAACAGCTGAAGCAACGGTTTCGGAATTCGGGCTAATGACACAAGCAAGTTTTACGAGAAGGTAAATCAATCCCGTAAGGGCAGCACATCGAGCATCTGGATTCGGTAGGGACTACCGACAGAGCTCTGTAAACACAGCAAAGAGGCATCATTACCGGAGTTCTATTGGGTAATTGCCAAAATTTGAGAGGAAGAAAGACTACCAGAAGAATGAATGGAAGGAGTTGTATGGCCTATCTATGGAAAGGGCGATCAGCTACGTGGTATACCGTATAACGTGCCCACATATCACGTCTTTGTGGACTTGAAGGCAGCGTATGATACAGTCGATCGAAATAAGCTACGACAAACGATGTACGACTACGGTTTGGATCGAGTGATGTGTTTCGTGTGCGTATCGGGGCCACTCTTAAATATATTCAAAGTGCGCAGAGGGTTAAGACGAGAGATGAACTATCCTGCGCGCTGTTCAACATTACTCATAAGGGTGTTAACCTACGAGCGGACATTACAACGAGAAGCACGATGTTGAGGGTGGCTTCGACGTTATAACGATAAACTTTGTGACGGTGGAGGGAATCTACGTCAGACTACTAATGGAGGCTGGGAAAGTTGGACCAAAATTAATGCGTCGAAAACCAAGTACCGTAAACTGGGGTGACCTTGATCACTTTCCTTAAATATATCTCAACTATTATGAAAACCTATAGTCGAATCCCTCTATAACGACACTTTTTATAGTGACAAATCTCGCTATAGCGACATTCTCAACAGTCCCTTCTCTTTTACACTAAAATTCTTCGTTTTATTGCGACATTTCGCTATAACGACCTTCCTCTATAACGGCATACAAAACTAATACTTGTCATTCTTAATTGCGACAATAGTACAGTCTAACATCTCTATAACGACATTGCTAAATCTATAACGACATTCCGCTATTACGACAGTCCCTTGCGATGTCACTATAAAAGGATTCGACTGTACTGATAAAAAAACTGTTTGATACTTTTAAAATGAATACTGGCATGCATTAAACAAGATTCAGTTACTACTTCAAAAGATTAGCAACAATTCTGTTGTTTTTAAATTTGCTCTAAAATTTTTTCATCAATCATCATTCCGGGGAGACTTTAATCACATAATTTTTTTTGATTAATTTGGAGTGAAACTTTCCCGCTTTAACCAATTTTAACAGTCTAAAACGACTTAAATGAATTTATAAATGTGATGAGCAATTTGGGGGCCAGTCACATTCCACGTGAACAGTTTATGTTGGTGAATGTCCAAGATTCAAACAAAATTTTGGGAATATATATATGAATGATTGTCCTTGGAGAGGGAAGTCGATCTAAATTCATCAAAAACTAGTCGATGTAGAATATGGCTCATCCAATAGTTCAAAGTTGCATGTCACATGACGTCTTGGGTTGTCGTTAAGAAGAAAACATGTGATACACTGTTGAGATTATTGGGAGTCAACATTGCTTTGAGGAAAAATTACAAAAATAATAATGAAAATTATCGTGATGATATTTTCTTAGCTTCAGAACTGATCTGGGGACAAAATGAAAAAAAATAGGTATCGCAGCTTGTTGTTGAGTATCTGCTTGAACCGATTGTTTGTACGCAATAAAAATCGCTCAAAATTCAGTTTATTTTCAATTCGTATTCTAGCATGAAAAACACTATTCAAATAGCAGGAAATGCATGAATAGTTGAAATGTACATATATTTGAACACAATCAGTGAAGATTACGACAAATCCCAAGCTTTACGAGCGCTTTTTATCACAAATTCAAAAAAAAAGGGTAGAGTGATCAAAGTCACTCCACTAATCAAAGTCACCCCAGTTTACGGTATATGAAAGAAAGCGAGAGAAAAAAGCCCTCCACGGACGGTGATCATGGACGGCGATGAACTCGAAGAGATAGATGAGTTCGTCTTCGTATACCGAGGATCTCTATTGATAGCCAGCAATAACGCAAATTGGAAGATCCAACGATGTATTTAAGCTGGTAATCAGGCCCACTTTGGCTTGCGCTGGACGTTTCGATCCAGATCAGTAGTTATCTATGGACTTGAAACCGTGACGCTGCTTACGGAAGTCATACACGCACTGGTTGCATTTGAGCGGAAAGTGTCGCTGACAATTTTTAAGGAAGTACAAATCGAAAGCGGAGAGTGGCGCAGGTGTATGAATCACGAGCTGTAGGCACTACTTGGAGAGATTCCTATGAATGTGTCGGGCGGCTGCGATGGGCTGGACATGTCTCAAGGATGCCGGACGACAGTGAGGTGAAATCAATGGACCGGCACCAGAAAAAGATGGGCCCAATGTGCTAGGTGACTTGACCAGGTTAAAACGGATCTGCAAGTGTCGGAACACCTGGGAAACTGGCGACGAGTATCACAGGACCAAGGAAAACAGAGGGAAATTCATGATACACACGAGTCACCGCGGCCATAGGCTGCTAGAGTAAGCAAGTGTAAGTGTGCTTACACCACCAACACTTACATTGGTGTCGGTGTTAAATTTCTCCTCGATGCCGTATGAAAGTTAACACACACTTAAAATTTTTTGCCGGGTCTCGGTAATTTATTGCCGAGAACGGCACCACTGAGTGCTCGTTAATATTTTGTGCCGAAACTTCAGTTAGGTTGAACCGAGATTTTCGAAAAAATGTGACAGCTGTCATTTTTTTTTTCAAACCGAGCACTCAGTGGTGCCGCTCTCGGCAAAAATTACCGAGATCCGGCAAAAAAATTTAAGTGTGCAGTATAAATCACACTCAATCAGGTTTATTATTAAAGCAATTTCGTCAATTGGCTTTCAAAATAGCGTCAGACGTCATCTTAGGTTTCAACATGGAGTGAAATATTTATTCTGCATTTTTGACATTTAAATAGTTTTTGACACTAATTTCAACCGCTTTGATATGTTTGATATATCAGCCATTCCGATCATGCTATAGCTGATCTCAACTGAAAATTTTTTAGACCCGTATTCGATTTTCTGCTGTCAACATTCAAGTTAATTTAAAACAGACAGTGTGTGCAGTTAACAAAACTATATATAATAAATACCGCACCCAGACGGTCCCGTCTTGGAGGGTTTAAGACTAAGAAGACCCTACCAGTTGATGTTTTCGCTTTGTCTAACCTTTTTTCAATGGAAACGCATGGTGGTTAAATTAAAAACGCTTGGTGGAAGATTAAAACATAACTATTTCCAAAATAAGAAAATACCCTTGTGAAAATTCAACATTTTATGTAAAATTATCTGAGGAATCCTAGAACAATACCAAAGGATAAGTTTTCTTGGGTCTTGAGCCTACCACAACGATGAAATATAGTTTATATCAATTTTTTTTCATTTTTTTTTTCATTTGAAAGTGCTCTAATTATTTTCAATTCGATGTCGAAATACTCAAAATCGGTTGGACGATTCAAAGGTTACAAATTTTTGGAAGCAAAAATATGTTGAAATAAGTCGATTTCTTATGCCACCCTATTTCAGGAAGTGTCACGCTGAGAGCCAAATAAAACAAAGTACGGGTCTAACATTTTCCAACAAACTCCAGCTGCACAGTGGTCCAATAAGGCAAAAAGTGGAACGTAATTCCATAGAGCCTTTTACCTTCATCCTAGCTTAAAAGTGTCTTCGGAACAATTGTTGGTATGAATGACCCGCATAGTAACACACGTTTTTATAGAATAGTTGACGTTACCTATTCCATGACATTTCTATCACCAGAGAAGCGCAAAAATTGAAGGCTACAAGAACAAGTACCGATTCTATATGAAGGATTACCTACCTACATGCAATCCAGCTTGCTAGAATGAAGTGGCAAAATACATCTCGAGTACTAATACCGCAATGCGCAAATCTGTTGCTACGACAACTGTTAACCAGCGCATGCGCAAATGTGTTGTTATGCGCAGTGCAACCAGATCGACAATCGTTTTTATTAGTGGCAGTTTTAATTGAATATAAATTGATGATAAAAAATTATATTCAACCTTTCAGAATCAGTTGTTTCTTGAGCTTGAATATTAAAATTGTTTTCGCATGGTTTCAACACGTTTTCTGGACAAAAAATCTAACAAAACTGGAGAATGTTGTTAGATATACGATAACAAAAACAGGAGTGATATTGATTACACTGCAAGCGTTTTGTTTATCTTCTGGTGGCGCATTATAGTAATTGCATGGAATACTTAGACCAGCACTTTGATACTTTAGCCAATCGATTTTCAGTTTTTAGCAAAAAAAGATCATGGTTTGTTAATACTTACTCCAGGAAACTGTACATTTCTTTCAAATTCTGTGCCATAGTTTAGCTTAAGTACTCGAAAAACTTCCGTACTCAACAAGAAAGGAAGAAAATGTTCAATTTTTATCGAGAGAAAATTTACATACAAAACCAAGTATTTAAATTGAAGCCCTAACCATATTAAGAAACTTTGTAGAAGATCGGAAACCCATTGGTTAAGTTGGTAATTTGGTTCTGTTAGATTTCATTCCTGACCAATTGTGTACTGTAGCAAGACGATGATTTACTGGAAATTTGATGCAGGCAGCAATTTTGAATAGAAATGTTAATATGTTGTTTGCTTCAATTCTCGTCTATTCTATCGCAGTTTTCCATAGCGAACGAACCAGCAAAGGAAAACGGCCAACCTTTCTGGTTATTGACGATCGCGTTCCACAGCGCTTGATTTTGGATCTCCCGTCTGTGTGAAAAGCACCGTCTCCATTATTGTGACACTCCAATAGCACATTTTAGTGCCTCAAATTTATAAAAATGAAATGATTATTATTTTTCGGCCTCTCACCAAAACGTTGCTGATAGTGATCGAAGGGTTAGTTTTATAACTTGTTATTTTTGTTTCCTTTTTACTTTCGGAAGCAATTCTTTGTTCTTCGTTGTATCGTTGCATGAAACTGGCAGTTCAATCAGTATTACATATTACGAAACCGCTCAATGGCAGTATTTTAAATTATATAATACAAACTAGCTTGAGAATCAAAATTTGATCGCATTTTGTGAGAAACAATTCCATTTCAAGGACCTTTAGAACCGCTTTTTCTAATCGCTTTGAATGAATGTAGAATTGCAGTCAGAATTTCATAATTTGCACGGTGAGAAAATTCAACATTGTCTCTAGAAGGTATTTAATGAGGGGCGACTGTAATTTGTACTTAATTGAGCAGTTTACCTGGTGTTAGTGTATTTCGTAAAAGCTGCAGTTTATATACAGAAGTCTGAACTTCGCGATTTTGCCACTTGTCTTCGGTGGTATCTAAACGATATGCTTGTTGACGGTTATACATTTGACGTAAAACTGATGTACTTGGCACACAATGCTTGCCTGTACATCTACGAACAATTTGCTGCGCAATCCGTCCCCTTTTTTACATTCCGTCAATCCATCACTTACGCGGCGCCGCCTGATTGTGGCGTTCTTCAGCTCCGTAGATATTTAAGCAATCACACGAGTTTTTATCATACAAGTTTTGTTTATCTTCACATCTCTTTCTCTGATATTAACTGGCAGAAATCAATCAAACGAAATAATTGAAAGTATACATTTAATGATCAGAAAGAGTTGTGAGTAAAGCCACTACCGCATAAGGCTCTTTGTTACATTAAATGTGTTGTTTCATTCTAGAGTAGTCGCAAATGATAAATTTGAAAAAAACTTCTTCTTTTCAATCTTTCTTTGAGTTATAAATCTCAATGATGCTATTTTGTATCAATATTTTTATGTCAATAGCTTCTATCTAACACTAATAAAATAACTTTCTAAACATAATATGGCGGCCCTGAATTTCTCAAAATGGTATCTGGGGTGAATGTTTGGCTCTTGTGCAACATTCCGTAACCTAGGTATTTGGTCATTTCGAGCTGTTTTTCTGAGAGCAGTAGTCGCCATCTTGGATTTCAAAATAGCATGTGGAGTTCATTTCTTGCTTCTGGATATCTGGATTTTGGTTTCCAAAAATCGGGAGTCGCCATCTTAGAATTCAAAATGGTTCCATAGAAATATCTCCTGCTTCCAAAAACTTCTACACGTCGAATTTTAGCATTTACCCGGGCCTCAAAAACCGCTACATACAAATGAAAATGTCGTTCCGCTGATCCGTTCTCGAGTTTAATCGTGACATACGACAGCGATTTATTTTTATTTAAATAGAAGAGAAGATAGAAGAGGAATAAAAAGAAGAAGAAGAAGAAGAAGAAGAAAAAATGGATAGATTGAGGCTGAAGCAGCAATTTTTTTATACGTGTAAAAATCGTTACTTATTTAAAATTCTTGTTCTTGAAGTGAGTTTATGGCCTTCCTGATGGCACCATAAACGATAGTTGTTTTAGCCTTTCTTGAGAATCTTTCAAGTTAAAATGCGTTCTATTATTCTATTATTGCATAAAAATCAAATATTTTCAATGTTGAATTAAAATTACCCTAGTATGCATCACTGCAACGAAGAACAACAGTTCGCCCAGGCTAAAAGCTTGCCATTATATGATGGCAACTAAGTTTGTTAGATGGTAGTATCACATATCACAAACATTCCAATAATACCCCTCAGAGCGTTCCCATTAAAGGAGCTGAGAAGGACAACACAGAGCTGCCACACTTTGTCGTAGATGGATCCGATCCAGTTTCTTTAGAAAACAAGTGGGGAGCTTTCAAGCTGATAAATTGGAAGCATTCTCAGGCGAATTTCTCTTCCCAGCTCGGGGGCAGCAAGGTGCTCCAGTCCACTCCAACTGTCCAACTGTGTCTCTCTCTTTGTACTGCGGTGCAATTGTGTGAACGATTTCCTTGAGATGACTGGTCCTTAAGAAGGAGAAAGAGGCACCCAGCAGAACCCAGGCTATCGTGAAGCCTGTGGGAAATTGATGAAGCAGCTCCCACACACAGCAACAACAATACAATTGGCGCATTTGTTAGGACCGAAGCGATTCCGATAAGCAGCGAATGCAGCCGGTGTTGAAATTGCTGAGACGTGCTAAGAAATGTGCTCCGTTTGGTCCTTCCGAGATAAAGCAACAACTTCAAGGGTCAGCTGGGAATGTTTGTAAATATTTGGAGATCCCAATTAAACCTAACAGTGTTTACAAAGGTCTGTCACTGGGATTAGATTATTAGAAACCTAATGAAAATTAAACTTGCTTTATTTTGTATCATCCAATGATGAAACATTACCAATCCAGATTCTCCCCGTAGCAGCTAGATTTAAAATTACACTCCTCTGCCAGAACTATAATTTTCCAGCAGACTCCCGAAGGGCGTGTTGGCAAATAAATCGATTCCTAGAGTACCATTACTGTTACCCCCGCTGCACACACACGTCGTTCTCCCGTTCGCCGAAAGCTCGAAACGAGCTGGAATAGCATAAATATGTTCGCCCCGAGTCACGCCGCTTCGACGTTCGCTGCAACCGGATGGATAGATATAGGTATAATATAAGGTGAGGACCTGCTGCAACCGATGATGTTTCCTTATATTTTCACCCGCGCGTCCTGCGCAAAGAAAATCATGCATTTTCGGTGCACTTCTATTAGCTTTAACGGAACTGCGGATCTTGCTTAGTGGTAGGAAAGGGCATCCTTTACCCGATCCCGCGCATGATCCGAACTTGGATCCACTTTGCACAAACTTCCGCCTTCTACTTGTCGTCAACCGACTCATGTTCTTCCGCTGATACGGTAATAATATTTATGCAACATTCTTCTTCTTTTTTTTTCTCTTCTGCAAGCTTGAATTGTGTAATATTACGCTTCATTAGGTTTTATCCCTTGCTCTTGCGGTGGTTCTCGAGTATTCCCGTACCCGTCACTGCCAAAAACCACACAACGCTGAGTATGGCACAGGGAATCGAAAATTAGACTATCTATGGAAACACTTGCTCTTGCTTGCACCTTGCTCGACTAAAATGGTAGCTCGACTAAAAAAAAGTATATACTATTTTTTTTGCTTGCCTCATGAGGTTTGGCTGTAAGGATGTAGCATCCAGAAGCAAATTGATTGAACACGCTGTTGGCGCGGACGAGGAACACGGGGCGGGAAAATTTGGCCAGAAATGGTTGAAGCTGGAAATTTACAACTCATCGCACCAGGTTTGAATAGCTCTGATAATAATAGACATAAATAAGTAAACAGGAAAGAATAATAAAAATGGTGTGTAACAATATCGAAGAATAAACTAAGTAAATGAAATCAACAAACAATAAAACTTCAATAAAATTGGTTTTATGGTATATTCAAATTTTTGTATTTTCTTTTAAAATTCCACTTTCAACTTTGTATTTCCTTGTTCTTTGTCCCTTATCCTCTATCAGTTGTCTTTGTGTTCCATGTTAGAAAAAATGGTTATGAAAGTTTGCACTCCAAGTAACTTGTTGCAGTTAACATCTTATTTTACTATCAAGACTTTAGTTTTAACTGAGCTCTGTAAAAGTAATTTTGATTAAAACCTAGTTTGAACGTGTCTTTCTAGTAAAAGAAATGCAACATCTCGCATCAAATCTGAGCGAAATGGTTTTGTATGTCAAAGTCCAGTCGTTATCCTCACTCCACTGGGCACTAAAACAATCCTTCGCAAATCCTCCTCGCGAAAGCCACTTATCTCCGGTGTGGAAGCTTACAAAGTAACACCGGCCAGAGAATCCTTCTTTATTTGTTTTCCACGCCAAGCAGCAAACCATTATTTATTTACATCACTTCCGTATTATTGAACCAGCAGCCGATCCAGACTAACCCACCGTGCGTCGTCGTCGCCGGCGGAAAACATCACTCGGTCCACCGTTCCTGCCCGCGCCCAATCAGCCGACAACGAACGGCACCAGTTCCGAACAAACTCGAAAGCGCATAAGTGCAAACGGAAATGCTGACTTTGTCGTCTGAATTCTAGAACCCATAAAATTGTTCGAATGTGTATACTAACTGTAGAGACCCTGGCCTGGCAGTACCGCAAAACTGCACTCCGGCAGGAAGGCTGGGAAGGGCTCCGAATCGTGTCATACTTTGTCGCACCCGGTGAAGATGACGGAATCGGCGATGATCGACGGCTGGCGACAGGAAATGTGAATGTGTTTTCCTCTGTTTTCGCTTCAATCCCACCGGAACTGAATCGAACCAGGAGCAAACAGACCGTACGGGAGCCATCCGCTTTTGCCTTGCCGGGTGGCCTTCGATAGACGATGTATCGACGTTTAGCACACGGTAAGCAACGAGCATCGGTTCTGTGCACCTGTTTGCTCTCGCAACAGCATAATCTTGAAGTTTACATTTAGCAGGAGGATGTGTGTTCCAGTGAAGAGGTCAATTAGCGAAAGATGTTGGCTGTACAGTAGAGATGGTCGGGTATGGGAAACTTTTTACCCGTACCCGACCCGTACCCGACTCATCGAAAATTTCCAAACCCGTACCCGACCCGAACCCGAAGTCTGGTTTGTTTAAAATACCCGTACCCGACCCGAACCCGAAAAATATCTATTCTAACTACCCGTACCCGACCCGTACCCGATAGAAAAAAACGCCGAAATTGCCGGTTTTTTTTTGAAGTAGAATACTTCTCTCAGGAAGTTCGGCTACATAGGGATGTGAAATGAAAATCTAAACCCGTAATAAGTGAAAAATATGTCCAATTTCAAATGCTAATAAATCGGTTAGTATCCGATGGATTTCCTTCGTTCTTGCAGCAATAGATTGGAAAATCTTCTAAGATTCTTCCCAAAAGAAGATAATTGTTATTTTATTATTCACACTATTGTACTATTGAAAATAGTCAAGCCTTGTCAAAACGAAAAATTCGACCTCTGATTGGTCGTTATATGATTGCTTCCCAAGCACGGTCGACAGAATCATATACCTTGCAATTTTAAACACGCTATTTGGCCTATATAAGAGCCTGTTTCAGCCGAAGCCGCTCATAATAGTTCTGGACAGCGATAACAGCAGTCGTCCTCCCTTAGCACTAGCAGTGCCGTGGATACCAGCAATGGTGGAAAGCGGCCACAGCTGTGGCGTAGCAATGGATAGCGCACTAGTTGCAGCGGATTCCAGCAACGATAGCAGCTGGGCCAGCTGAAGCAGGGACAGTGGATACCAATGGCAGCGTATAGCGGCCACAACTGTGGCATGGCTGTGAATAGCGAACTAGTTGCAGCTTATCTCAGCATCGATAGCGGCTGATGCAGTGAGGCACTTTAGTGAAATGCAGTCTCTGTGCGATAGTGGGCACTAGTAAATGCATTCAATGAAATGTTGACTCATTTTGACAACACGTGAGCCGTCTAGTTTTGAGTGTTATATCAGCATATCATTGTTTACTTTATCACAAGGAATACTTTATTCGCCCTGTCAGTGATAACGCAAAGATGTGATCGGCATCTTATCCGATACTAAAATGAACAACAAATGGTTTTTTTCAGTATGAAATTAAAACTTGATTGAAGAGTTAATATTTTATAATGAGTTAATTAACATTTTTAAATTTGTGAAAGTTATAAATTTTACTTCATCTCCGTGTCTCAAAACGTACTGAATTATCTTTTCCTTCAGTCATGAGCACGACATCCGAAAAAATTTCATCTCAAAATTTAAAAATTGTCAAGCCCCAACCATGACAAGCAACTTACTATATTACTGAAAATGGTCAATCCTTGTTGAAGCGCAAAATTCGATTGATCTGATTAGTCAACGTTTATTTACTAGAAAAAATTACTGACACGCAAGCAGCCGGGTTATCTTTCTTGTAGAAGTATTCTACTTCAACCTTGCGGTCGTGGCTTTGCACACAACCCTCCTGTTATTTTAATTTTTTTTTTGTTCAACATGCCTGGGTACCTCGTACATTTTATGCACTGATTGTCATATGTGGTTTCTCGAGATGATGGCCGGAGTCAGGCTAGAACCGAGTGTGCGTGTGAACGAATGATAATGAACCCAGAGTTTCAGGCGGGTGGTCCACTATAAGGAATCGGTCCACTATGAAAAGTGCATGTCTGGTAAAGTTTGAAATAAACGACGAGTTTTATAAACACATTAAAGGGTCCAACGAATTTTAAAAGGTCAAAATTAATATAGTCCATAACTTGAGAAAAATTTGATAATTCACTTCATTTGCCAAAAACCTGTAATTTTGAGTATAGATTCAGTGTCATTGATAAATTCTAAAAATCAGTAAAAAACAGATATTAAATAAATAAATAAATAAATAAATAAATATTTAAGTGCTTAAGTCCAATATATGGGTGCAATATCATAAAATTTGATTTTTTTATAACTTTTCAAAACTCGGCATACTGACGTTTTTTGACATATTCAAAAAAAATATATCATTACTTTGAAACGCTCTGCAGCTTCAATGATAGCTTGATTTTTTTTGGCCTCGAAGAAAAAGTTGATTTGTAGTTAGTTTTTATTACCTATTATAATATATAATAATGTTTTAATTTTTATAAAAACAATTTTTTTTGCGAAATTTGGTTGATTTGAGGAGTTGTGCAAAAACTACGTAAGCTGTTTTTGTAAAGAGGACGCCCTGTGGCGTTGCTTGTGGTTGAAGATCATATAATTCTGTTTAATAAAAAGTTAGGGAATAAGTGCTAAAAAATCATGAAATATTAAGTTACGTGCTTCATGAACGTCTCCAAATAAAAAGTGGAATGGAGATTCGTGTTCAGCACCCCAAAATTAAGAATATACCATATTTTTGTCGTATTTATCGACACTTTATTTTTACTTGGCAAGCATTTGTATTAAGTCGCCCCACTGTGCAATGCTCCGCGGTTTTCCTGACAGTTATGAAAAAAGCCCGACAAAAACACCATTTAAATCAAAACCGTTGCAGGAAGAACTATTCAATCTAACATTAGAAAGCGATAGCATGATGTCATTCCCTTGGTGCATAGACTGCCGACAACTGTCAGAATAGGTATTGGGCGATCTCTCGTTGAGTGATGATGGGCGATATTCTCTCCGATCTTACCGATTATCGACATTAAGAAAACACCCAAGCTTGAAATGATAAAAATTGAGTTCTCACAATTCACGAAAATTGAATTACCCGTACCCGACCCGTACCCGACCAATTGAGAATTTTTCAAACCCGTACCCGACCCGAACCCGAAGCCTTGGTTTTTTAATTACCCGTACCCGACCCGAACCCGTAGAATATTTTTTGGCGTTACCCGAAACCCGACCCGAACCCGTCGGGTACGGGTCGGGTACGGGTTTCGGGTAAAAATACCCCTACCCGACCATCTCTACTGTACAGACTCCTTTCACCGTTCGTTGCGCGTGCTTTCCTTCATCAGTGTAGTGTTTATTTTTGCCTTCGAAAGGATGCTCTAGCAGCTCGTTTGCATAGAGGGGACGAATCAGGTTTACTTGGCACAACATCTACTACTCAGTTGAACGACCAATAAGTTCGAAATAACAAGCCATTTGCATCGAATCTCACCCAGGTACTAACATCATGCCAATTTTCCTCACCTCAGTTGAAATACGCTTCCGTAACAAGCTTACGAACCTGGACCAGCTATTATCACTCCGAAAAATTATAGCCTTTCACATTAAATAAGCCTGTTCAGTCCTAAACAATCACGAATTACGTTCACGTGACCGAACCGTTGATTACCACCTGGAAGCGCAGCCACTCGCGTGTTCTCGCTTCGAAACCTTTGGCAAATTTGCATGAAATCTATTCAAGCGAGGGTCTAATCCCGTCACGAAGTTTTCCGGGAAAAATCAACCACCCACTTAATGTTTCAATTTTTTATGTCTTTTGTTTTGCTAACTTTCCAAAGTTCGCTTGACCGAAAAACCATTTTCCGACCGACGGGGGAGTGGTTCCACTGGCAGTTTTGCGGAAGTTTTGCAGTATTTCACCGCCTTGTGTTCGATAGGATTTTTTTTTGTTTTCTTCCGGTTCTTTAGATGACGACTTCGATGCCACAATGCAGCAAGATGGGTGGGTGGCACGATAATTAATCCGAAGTCTGGGGTATAATAAATTTCAAGTTGACTTTTATTTTGCTGTCATGTTTGAGTGACCGGTGAACTGGAGCAGGAAGCGAATGGACTGATGGGGTTCAGGTCCGACAAAAGAAGCGGAAGAAGGCATTTTGCATCTGGATTCTGTTTCATCATCTTTTCAAAACAATTTATTTGACACGGTGCTTGAGCTGAATAGAAAACTCTTCTTCCTGTTTTGTTTTCAATAATGGAGTAAAGATTGGAGCAACTTTATAGCCTCACGGTCGACTTCATGTTGGTAAGACATTTTGTAGTTTTGGATTAAATTTAATCAGGCCAGATATACCTGAGCAGAAACAATCCCAAAAAAAATTGGCTAATTGGATGAGAGGGCTTCAGCAATAATCTAATTGTTTACTCAAGAAGCATGAAAAAATCTGATGGATCTCACTATAGTTTTGATTATTTCTTTTATAATCATGATAATACATGAGACAAGATTATGTCTCGATTAGGGGTGTGCGAAACTGACTTTTCTGGTGTCGAAACGAAACGAAACGAAATTAACCCTTAATTTCGGTTTCGCCAAATTAGTCGAAACGAAATCAAGGTGGATTTCGAGTTCTCGAGACGAAACGAAATTGGTCTCTAAATTTCGCGAAATTTCGAAAAATAAAATAAATGTTTCTGAAACATAGCATTACAATGATTTGAAACGTTGGAGCGTACGCTAACGAAGTACCCTTCAGCAGCTGATCGCAAGGTGCTTACGAAGAGTAACGTAGGTGTTCAGATATCGATAAACCGACAATGACGAGAAAATCAAAAATGTAAAAAACTAAAATCTTGATGCACTTATTTATACAGATTATATTGCAGGTAATAGTAGCGCGATAGATACAAATGATATAAAGGTCAAACTCGAAATGTCTTTGTAAATAATAATTTAATAAACTTCTGAACTGATTCTTTTGGTTTGAATGCAACTATGTTTAAAATAGTAAAGGTGCCGCCACACGGACGCTGATTCCCTTAGTTTCTAACTCATAGTTGATTGTAAAAAGCATTTTTTTCATCATAACGCGGGATTGTACTGTCAAAAGCTATAACATAGAGACCCTGAACTACTCCGGCATGCCCGAATAGTTCATAGCCTACTATTCAGTGTTGAAAAAATGCTTTTTACAATCAACTAAGACTTAGAAACTAAGGGAGGTAGCGTCCGTGTGGCGGCACCTTAATCCTTCTTTCATAGCACTTTCGTCATTCATAATCCAAGTTTTGTCCTAGAGCTCGAACTGGAAAACATGAGAGATGGTAGGTAGGGTTTTCAACCATTCCTGTGAGTTTTGGTGTCCCTAGCAAAGATAACTTTTCCAAAGAGTTTTTCCCTATGCAAACGTAAAAGCGTCGAATCCGATAAGCAATTCCTCGGCGGCCTTCTGATGCATTTCTGCATTCTCTAAAAGCAGCAAAATTTACAGGAGCTGTAAAGCTGTAAAACCTTTGGAGGGCAACCATTTTGAGCTTTTGTCGACCAGTGTTATTGATTTTTTTTCAACACCGTTTAGTCAGACTAGACTAAGTGACATCTTTATCAATTCGAGGAAAATAAAATTTAAGTTAATTATTCTGTAAACTTTGAAGTTTTCAATATGTTTGCACATTTTGTAATATAACTTAAAATTACTTTTTAACTGAGCAGTTCCACAAAATATGCCCCAGTTTCAATATTTTTTGTCATTTTAGATTTGGCTTAAACTTTGCATAAACGTTTTTATAGGCTGAGCAGCTATTTAAAATGCTATTTTGGGAAACATAAAAATTAATATAGAAAAGCTTATATTCAAAAATCTTATTTTTTTTTGTATAAAAATTACAAAAAACATACCGAAGCGATGAAGAAATCAAAAAAAGTAGTTACATTTTTTCAAAAAAAAAAAAAATTTACAACATGTTTATTTTTGGAAGGACAATATTTTTATCTACAACTTTGCCAAAGGCACTATGCCAATCAAACCAACTGTTTCGATTATAAAAATATTTTAATTACCCACAGAGTGCCCAATTGGAGTTTAAATTATTTTTTCAGCTAAATCGGTTTGTTTGACTGGCATAACTAGTGTCTCTGGTAAGGTTGTAGAAAATAATTTTGCACTAAAAAATATGCCCTGTGACTTTCTGCGATACCAAAAATAATAAAATGCATTTGGGACCATTCCTAAACTAAGGGGTCATATTTTGATTCCTTTTATACCCTCCCACTCCCCCGTGGTCTTTCGTGTTCTTTTGTTTTGTGATCTTATTCTGCAAATATATGTACAATAAAGTATGAAAAATTTATAAAAAAATGATGGTTTACGAAAACTGATTATTAGTTATTGCGCAAATTGTAAATAGAATTTTCAGTAATATCATTTTCTCAAAACCAAAATAGATAATGGTTGTTTAATTTTTAAAAATATTTCATTGTCTTGAACAAATATAATAATTTCCTTACCTGAAAGTAATTTAAAATACGCTATTCTGTTGAGTATATTCAAAATAATTTTTAATTTGTTGTTGAGTATCAAAATAAATAAAGTTTTTTTAAGCAGTTTGATCATCTACGATCAATTTTTCGCTTATAGTTATGGTAAATTTTGTACTCATCTAAAAATCATCTAGAAAAATATTTAGTTGATAATAAGTGAAACCTTACTTTTAGTGATTTTCAGGTATCGGATGTGTAACTTAGTTTTTTTTTTAATAAATTACAAAGTTTTTGAATGTCGAACAAAATATAAACATCTTTCTTTCTTCCTTCAGTTCACGAACATCCAGGTCTTATATATTGTTTTAAAGACCAAAACGTTGATTTTTTTTACCGGTCGTTGAGTATTGAAATATACTTCCAGGAAAAATGTCATAAATCCCGACGCATTGCAAAATAGAACTATTATTCTTAAGAAGTAAATGCCATATAAGGCAAAGCCTGTTTAAAAAAAAAATTTCTTCGTTCGGATCAGGGGCGACTCGTGGCTGTTGAACCTACCTGTTCAACTAGAAATTCTGAAAATCAGAGTTTGGGGAAGTAATTACAATTTTATCCGCGAATAAAAGCAAGTAATTCCCTTTGTTACTATTTAAAAATAAAACTAAAAAACAAGAAAATAAGAGCATGAATTTGGATTTTAGATTCATTTTTGCCTGACGTCCCCATGTGCATTGCACAGGTTGCACCTATGGACGAGTCGCCCCTGGTTCGGATAAATTTGAAATATGTTTAAAAAATTTGATTACAGTTAATTGCTGAGAACTCTCAAACTTTCCGTGACACTTATTAATTATCAAGTCGTGTCAAATAAATTTAATAATTAAAAAATTGCGAAAGCTTCGTCTTGACTTAGTGGCAACAATAAATTATAAGTCAGAAAAAAGACTACGTGGTCTATTCGTTAACCTTAAGGTTCTTTTGATAACCTCCCCCCCCCCTGCCTCCCTATATATGACTACGTGGTTTGGGAACGGCCCCTTTGAAACAAACCAAAAATTATTTTTCTTTCAATCAATCAACAGTTAGAATGGAATGTTGTAATGCAACAAACAAATAGTTTTCTTTTTACTCAATTAAGTTATTCGTAATCATCCTCGTTCTCTTATTTCTCGTTTTTTCTAACCTTTCTTTCCTTCTACCTTGTATATTCGTCAAGTGCAAAGTCAGAATCACTTTTTCGCTATAATCTGAACTTGTTTTTGACATTGTAAAATTTCGTGTCCCCTAAAACAAGAGTAACATTTCTCAGTTATGTGTTCAACAAGAGCGAACCATGTACTTTTTATTCATTTATTGATGAAGTATACTTTTTTGGTGACACGTTTAAAATATTTTCGATAAGGTACCTGGTAATTTTGAAACCTATGCTGACTTTGAAGTCAGAGTGTTTTGAAACAATACTAAAAATTCAGGCAATTACAACTTTTTCTGCTTGACACATCGATCACTCTGTCTGCACACTATAAGGCATGATATCTGGTCAGCCTAGTGATAGCAATGAACTATCTGAAAAAAACACATTTAAATACACTACGGTGTGCGAAGAGAAGTCCTCTAACACAGAGATCCGAAAAAACGCTTAAAAATTTTTACAAGTCAAGTAGCATAGAGCATTCGGCCTGTAAGATAGAGCTTCAGAGTTTTAGTTTTGACAGAAATTGCTATGCCCTCCTAAACGAAAGACAAAGAGTGACCTCTTTAACCTTGTGCGCTGCAAATATAACCACATTTTGATGTACGTAAAAGATGCGTAAAATTTATTCCTTCAAACAAATTACTAGATGCCTTGTAGCGCATTCGGACGGCTTCATATTCCTCGAATATGACTTCAGTGATGACATGAATTTTATGCTCTGCGTGAATAAAAAATACCTCCCGCATGATGTTACGGTTTTGTCTTTAGAAACAAAAATTACCGGCTGAGAGTTTATTCTCCTATGTCTGACTTAGTATACCAGATATCTGTTGAGATATATTCAATTTAATTCATAGTCGCAATGAGCACAAACCAAAATAATGTAATAATGTGCATCGGAAATTTGGTCCGAAATTTCGCGAAATTTCGTAATCGTCGAAATTGGAAGATTAATTTCGCGAAATTTTAGGCGGAATTTAGCGAAATTCAACGAAATTTTTCGGCAATTTCGCGAAACCGAAATTTCGCGAAATTTCGGGAAATTTCGAGTTTTGCGAAATTATACGAAATAATTCGAAATCTCGCACAGCCTTAGTCTCGATAAAGTTTTCTAACAATTTTTTCCCATTTTTTGTATTTAAAAGAGAAGAAAAATATCGTAGGGCTGTGTGCAAAGCCTCAATCGCAAGGTTGACGTAGAATTACATTGAGCTTTTTGTTGCATTACTTGCATTACTGCATCATACTGATTAAACAGGTCTTGTACATGAAAGTCTTGATCAATAAGTGAAATCTTTCTCAAACTTTTGGTATAATAATTAGCTCATCTTTCCAATGGAAAACCAGTGAAAAAACGAAAATAAACATCAACGGGATCGAAATTATTTTGACCCAAAAACATTGATTTTAGAGCCGAACGTCTTCAGCAAATTTGTTCCATTAGTTTTTCTCCATTTTATAGAAGTTGCTATTCAATGATTAATCAACTCAACAGTGAGAAACGAGTTTTTCTTTTCTCATTTTGGGATATAAAAATCCACTGTTCAACAAAGTTGTGGAAAATTTTAAAAGAAACAACTTTGTTGAAGACGGCATACTTTTATCTATCTATTTAAATGAACTTTTGTAGAGTTTTCCATAGATTACCACTAAAAATCTGTTTTTCTCTATTCAACTTTTTATAGTGATTTTCCACAATTTTTGAATGTTCTACAAAATTGTTTGCTACAATGAAACCAACAGTTTCTTCGAAGAAAGTTTATTTTTAACTCACATAATATTTTGGTAGTTGACGATTTTTATTAGGATATTGCGCCAATTAACACTAATTACTCTTTACTTAAAAAAATACCGATTTTGGAGTCGTAGTGTTTTTAGTAAAGTTGTTCTTTTAATTATTCTCTATTTTGTACAAGTTGAAATTTTGTGATTAATCTACCTAAAAGTGAGAAATGAGTTTTAATTTTCTCATTTTGGCTTATAAAAATCCATTTTGCTGAGTAAAGTTTTAGCAAATTTTATTAGAAACAACTTTGTCGAAGACGCTATACTTGTAACTGCTTATTTAAACTAACTATCGTGAAGTTTTCTCTAGAGTGCCCCTTAAATTAATTTTTTTCTATAACTTTCTATAATGGTTTCCTAAAACTTTTCGATTTTCTCAATATTCTTTACTTTAATAAAATACACAAGTTCACCGAAGAAAGTTTATTTTTATCTCTTAAGTTTATTTAGTTATTATAGATTTTTATTAAAATAATGCACTTATTTATTTACAAATATCTACACAGGAACCAGCGAGAGACAAATGCCTATATCTGGAATGAGAGATGTTTTACTTATAAATACTTAAATATATAAATGGTTTAGTCTGCAGATATTCGCAGATTTCAGAGATATCTGTTAGTATATTAGTGCATTGTTTCAATAAAAATCGTCAATTATTTCCATATGGGAGATGAAAATAAACTTTTTTTAATGAAATTGTTTGTTTTGTGATAGCAAACACCAATGTATATCATTGAAAAATTGTAGAAAATTATTACTAAATCTCATATTGAAAAAATTGATTTTTAGTGGCAATCTGTAGAAAACTTCACAAAAGTCCATTGAAAAAGGCAGATGTCTTTTGCAAAGTTGTTTCTTATGAAATGTGCAACAACTTTGCCGAGCAAAGTGAATTTTTATATGCAAAAATGTCCCGTGCCCCGCGTCCCATGTCCCATGTCCCATGTCCCATGTCCCATGTCCCATGTCCCATGTCCCATGTCCCATGTCCCATGTCCCATGTCCCATGTCCCATGTTCCATGTCTCATGTCTCATGTCCCATGTCCCATGTCCCATGTCCCATGTCCCATGTCTCATGTCCCATGTCCCATGTCCCATGTCCCATGTCCCATGTCCCATGTCCCATGTCCCATGTCCCATGTCCCATGTCCCATGTCCCATGTCCCATGTCCCATGTCCCATGTCCCATGTCCCATGTCCCATGTCCATGTCCCATGTCCATGTCCCATGTCCCATGTCCCATGTCCCATGTCCCATGTCCCATGTCCCATGTCCCATGTCCCATGTCCCATGTCCCATGTCCCATGTCCCATGTCCCATGTCCCATGTCCCATGTCCCATGTCCCATGTCCCATGATCCGTGTCCCATGTCCAGTGTCACGCGTCCCGTGTCTCGTGTCTCGTGTCCCATGTCCAGTGTCACGCGTCCCGTGTCTCGTGTCTCGTGTCCCGTGTCTCGTGTCTCGCGTCCCGTCTCCCATGTCTCATGTCCCATGTCCCATGTCCCATGTCCCGTGTCCCGTGTCCCGTGTCCCGTGTCCCGTGTCCCGTGTCCTGTGTCCTGTGTCCTGTGTCCTGTGTCTCGTGTCCCGTGTCCCTTGTCCCGTGTCCCGTGTCCCGTGTCCCGTGTCCCGTGTCCCGTGCCCCGTGTCCCGTGCCCCGTGTCCCGTGTCCCGTGTCCCGTGTCCCGTGTCCCGTGTCCCGTGTCCCGTGTCCCGTGTCCCGTGTCCCGTGTCCCGTGTCCCGTGTCCCGTGTCCCGTGTCCCCTTTCTCGTGTCCCATGTCCCGTGTCCCGTGTCCCCTGTCTCGTGTCCCATGTCTCGTGTCCTATGTCCCGTGTCCCATGTCGCATGCTTCATGTCCCGTGTTCCATGTCCTGTGTCTCATGTCCCATATCCCGTGTCGCGTGTCCCGTGTCCCGTGTCTTGTATCGCGTGTCGCGTGTCCTGTGTCCCGTGTCTCATGTCCCGTGTCTCATGTCCCGTGTCTCATGTCCCGTGTCTCCTGTCCCGTGTTCCGTGTTTCGTGTTCCGTGTTCCATACATTTTTTTACCAATTTTTTATATCAAAAATAGAAGAAAAATCGTAGGGCTGTGTGCAAAGCCTCAACCGCAAGGTTGTCATAGAACCACATTGAGCTTTTTGTTGCATTACTTGCATTGCTGTGCATTACACTGAATAAACAGATCTTGTTCATAGAAGTCTTAATCAATATGTGAAATCTTCCTCGAACTTTTGGTATAATAATAAGCACATCTTTCTAGCAAATCAGTGAAAAAATTAAATAAAAATCAGTTGGGAAGCAAGAAGCAGCGGTTCGCTTGCCATTCTCGATGTTCAATTCAGATTTATATTGGAAGTTACTTTACTATGCTTTTGTTTTCAAATTATGTCATTTCTCCAATTTTACAAGCCGCGAAGGGATCCTTTGTCCCATTTCCCGTGTCCCGTGTCTCATGTCCCCTGTCCCATGTCCCATGTCCCGTGTCTCATGTCCAATGTCCCATGTTCATGTCCATGTCCCGTGTTCCATATCCCGTGTCCCGTGTTCTTTCATCTCATTACTCTGACAAGACTTTAGTTTCAATTAAGTTATGTGAGAGTAAAATTGATTGAATGCCAGTTTGGTTGCGTCTTTCTAGTAAAAGAAATGACAACAAATGTGCGCAAAACGATTTTGTATGACCGAAATGACTCGCGCTACCCATTTTGTTGTCCGTCATCTCCATTGTATAGAATTATGGCTGAGCCCAATTTTGACATGCCCCTGCTCAGTCCGTATGGCATATATATAACTGATCTCCACTGTGTGTTTTTGTTTACAGATCAACTTATAATTCTGTGAATTGTGAGCGTCGGTTTCTATCATTATCGTGCCAAACTACTAAATCAATTTTTCTCAGTCAAATCCTAAAACGATATGTAAAGGTCACACACTGTTTACCGTGAGATTTCCTGATTAATTTTTCCATCACATAATAAAGGTCATAAAAAAATATTATTCGGGATATGTACAAAACATTTTGGAGGTTATTTCATGAAATGGTGGTTGATAAACGTGCTCAACAATTAGTTATTGGTCGTTTTCATATCACTGTTTTGTGCTTTACGACCTTCAGTAAGGCCTCACTCACAAATGTACCGTACGACGATTTCGAAATTTGGACCTGAGATTCAGAATGTTATATCGAATCGAATCTAATATCATACAACTATAATAATCACTAACATTATATAAATATATAGAAATTTGCATATTTTATTATTCAAACTATACAAACGTATGACAGGCCACATTTATATTTTTACTGTTAGTTGAAACCGTTTTCAGATTGTAAAAGTTAATACACCGTACACCATACAGACTTGTGCGTGGCCCCAAAAACATTCTTATCGTTTGTGAATTCAACTCGGTTCCAAAAATTAAATTATAATGACTTTTTGTTTCAGTTACCATCAAACCCAGGCATGTCTAAGCTCACCACACCACCGCGTGTGTGTTTTAGGCGATGCCACGTATGGTATTTTCATTGCCTTTCAGTGCTTATTCAAAAAGAAAACCCGCAGTGTTCTAAATAAAACAGCTCTTCGGAAGCTTCGACTAAGATAGGCCCAAGTGTTCCCGACTTCGTGAGCCCTCGGGAGCCCACTTGCTTACACATGTTTCCTCAATCGCCTTTTCATTACGAGAGTACATATAAAAAAAATATTGCAGGTGGTTGTATGCGATGACTACCATCAAGCTATCCATTATAATACCATTGTCGATCTCATCGTGGCGATAAATGCTTGTGTGTTCCCCGAAACTGCAAGCCCCCGGTTGCCTCATGTGCCGAAAATAAAAACCCTCGGCTCGCGTATTAACGAATGGCGCTCCAGTGTTTTGTCTTTAGCTCGCCACGGAGGGTAAAGAAGAATTGCCCTGCGTGGTGTGTTTGTTAGCAGATGGGCCGCAGCCGCTTTGGAGTGCTGTGTTTTCTCCATGCCTGACCAAACCGCACACTTTTGTGCGTGGCCCCAACAGCCCATTTATGTATGTTGGTTTCAATCGGATTCATCAATTTAATTATGCATGGAAACATGGGGACTTACCCCTCGAATAAAAGATGAGAGTGTTAGAAACAATTTTTACTATGGCGGCGACTTGGGAAAATGCTTTTCAGAGGGTGCGTAAGTGCAATTAAAAGGAGAGGATGTTTGAAAATATGTCCAAGTTTGAATGCTTTTGCAGCAATCGATTTTAAAATCATCTCTGCAGCCACCGAATATTGTAGTTTAATTTTTCGAACTATTGCACTACTGAAAATTGGTAAACCTTGATTAAATGCAGAATTCGACTTATGATTGGTTGCATGCTTGCGTTCTCTAACACAGTCTACAGAATTTAAAAACCTAGTAAACTGGAGTACGGTTGAAACTTACAGGAGTTTAAAGTACTTGAGCTTAACTGCCGCTATTCGCATAACAGTCCTATGTAAAAGTCCTATGTTTTGTTTTTTTTCGCGGAAATGTGTCTGACTTGGCATGTTCTACATGCTCTGCCATTTAAATCGAGGTTGTGGGAATCAAACCTTACTTTTTTAATGGCTATTCTTGAAAAACATGCCAAAATGGACCCGTTTTCGCAACATTTACATAGGACTCGCAACTTTCACATAGGACTATTATGCGAATAGCGGCAGTTAACTTCAAGGAAAAGTATTGACATCATGATCCCCATGCCCCTGTTTAACCAATATGTTCTTGAGTTTATTGAAAAAACAAGTTAAAATATCATGTAACTTTGTAAGCAAAAGTCCTAAAGATGTATGGTCTCTGGCAAAAATGTGTGTTTTGTGTGCCCTAACAATTCCTCTAAACAACATTTTCGTGTAAAATGCAACTAACAATAGTAAAGAGCAAAAAACTAAATTTCAACTAAGTTCTATTTAATATATTTCATAACTGTGTACCGAATAAAGATAGGATTTTCGTTTATTCAAAAAAGTTTCATATTTTTGAATTTTTAACAACTTTCTTGAATTATACATTTCTCTATCTCTTAACACAAAAAAGTTAATAAACACAAAAAAGATGATCGTGCCAGGTTTGTCTAGTATTAATTCTCTTTTAAGGGACAACAACTTAACGATTGAAGATTTTGTATTTTCTCATTATGCGCCAAAATAAAAAGTGAAACACTATTTTATTCTAGACGCCCTCTGACTGTTAAAGATAGTTTACGTTTCATAGTGTTTGTTTCTTTCCTGTTCAATGATTTCGTGTTTATATGTGCAACTCTTCTTTTGCACACAATTTTAAAAATAAAACAATAAATTAATCCCAAACAACTATCTCCATGTGGTTCTTTGTGCAACTTCACTAGCTCAGATTCATCACGGATGAGCAACTACAAAATGTGAGGTCGTTCAAGCTCAAGCTCAAAATGAATGAAAATATAGAAATACTTCTGCCCCTTTCAAGACATCGATATTTATAAAGAATTTTGGGAGTTGTCAAATTACCGATGCCACCAAACTCACAAAATTTTAATAAAATCTGAGCAAATGTCGCCAACTTGATAGGCGAGTTTGCCTAAAATCCCTCAAAAGCAACGTTTAAAATAGTGTTCCCTGTTTATCGTGTGTGCAATCAGCAATATTTGTACTGAGTATTCGAGATGGAGGAAACGTTCCGGAAAATACTCGAAACGTTATCATAACTGACGCCCAGAGAAGCGGAGAAGCGTTTTCCGATGCACGAATTGTGTGAGTGCGAAGCGTCAGTTGCAGAGTTATTCTGGAAAATTTACGTTTATACTTATCATTTCTAACCAAAACAGATCATGATCCATTTTCTATATTTGCCACTGCGTTTCAAAAGCTTCCGAGAGGCTTGTTTCTCTGTAGCTCGTTCGGTTAAGCTTATCCTCATACACACGTGATGGAAGCAATCCTTCCCAAAACGGCAGGCAAACTTTTACGGCACAACGATGGTCTGTTCCGAGCTACGGAAGCACCTATGGCTGAACGTTTTCTGACAGAAACACAATAATTTATAAGTCGATAGCAACAATAAATTTATTGTTATTCTATCAGCACCGAGAAAGCTGAACCGAGAGGGGGCAAGTGACGGTACTCACGGCATCATTGGATCGGAAAAGCATTTGCTCACTGAACCGTAATTTAATTTATTTTTGTTATTAATTCACTTTACGGTGGACAGCCGAAGGAGTGGCCATCTGCATTCTGCAGAGCAAAGTTATGAGTACAGAACAGGGCCTAATGTACTTTCTCAGCAGAGGCCAGGGATAGGGCTTACACCTACTTAAGGTCTCTTCTCGCTGGTGGGTGAAAGCAACTGCACCGGACGTTTGGCTTAGCAATAATGGTAGATAAATCGAACGCCATTCTAGTGGTCATTTTAGTGCTGGGATGAAAGCCAGCCTCGTCGTTCAGCCGGATTCATTCGGCTTCATGTGATCGTTTTATCAACAATTCTTGCTTTGGTGTGACTTTCATTGCACTCGATAAATCTATTCATTTGTCAGTGGATGTTGCGAGGTGGAAAATGCAACCGCATGTATTGCTAGCTGGGCTTTTTCGTAAGACCGGTTCCTGGCAGGACCCTATGAAGGGTAAATTAAATAGAACCGTGGCGGTACAAGTTCCTGTAATAATCAATGCGTAGCTTTTTCTGGAAAATAAATACAATATGTTCACATGTACAAACTTTCTTATTTATCAGTCGAACACTAAACAATGTTTTCGATACCCATTCCGACTCTGTCTCCCGGACTTTCAATTCGTACGATGTGTTCAGAGAATTGGTCCGTCACTCTCGCGATCGGAGGACGGTTTCGAATGTTTCGGTACTCCTCTACTTCAAAATCCATTAGCCTCACTGATAATTAAATTCTCTACCCTGGAAGGAATCGGACCGAGGACGGCGGGAGTCATTCCATCGGGTGTCGTAAAATTATCGACGCCCACCTGAGCAGTTGGGGCGCGAAAATTGAACCGAGAGACAGGATCGATTACTGCGGTAGCTTCTGGTTCCCAAAACGGCACGAAAGAGGGTTGGTTGACAAAGTATAGCGTATAATTAATTTTCCTAGACAGTGTCAGCGAAACTGTTGCCGGACAGGTGGGATCAACTTGTCACCCGTAACGGAATGATTTAATAAATCCAATTTTTTTTGCGAGACACGTATAGTATTGACACGAAGCTGTGGTTCAAAAGCGTCTCTCTGAACGCAAAATCAAATATTACATTAGGAGGATTCATCGTGACCAAATTATGTAAACGTATATTAATTTGACTGTGGGGGTGTAAATCGATATTCACCACAAGTGAGTAGAAAATTCAGCTCCTCCCCGCCCCGGGGAGCGGAACTCTAAAAACTCTAACAAGAGCGTTGCTTCCTTTGAGCGCAAATCATTGGTTCGGTTGGAAGCGTCTAAAGGGAAAATTTTACCACCCAGGAAAGCGGTTAACTTGTGGTCCCCTACATGACAGAGGACGGATAATACACCCGACATATTTCTGGCTGCTGTCGTAGCACATTAAACGTGGAGTGTGGAAAGGGCGGATCGTAATGATTAAGTTGACAATAATTTCCTCCTTGCTCTCTGCCTTCCTGCTGGTAGTAAGTTGTCATCGGATCACATGGGAAGGGTTTTTTTTTCGGATGGTGAAACCCAGACAGCGAGACGCCATTCTGTCCTTGCCTCATGGCAGAGCACTCTGGTAGGATAGAGCGGTCCTGCTATCAGGTTGCAGAGCTTGACTAAATTTAAGCGTTCGTTCGAGCTGTACGATCGGGCGTCAGAACTTACCTTGACTAATAGAATTACCACTTAAACCGCTGCCTGACATTAATGACGACGGTTGCAATTTATCTTCCATCTCGCGCAGCCGGGTTGTCAGGCTCTGGGTGTGCAGAAACAGGAACAAGGTGCATGAGATTGCAATCAGGGCCACAAATTCTGCATATCTGCGGAAAAAGGAGAGGAAATGATGGCAAAATGATGCCTGCATTAATAACGTCGAAAGAGCGGGTACTAATAACGACAAGATGGTAAGTGGGTTGACAGCGGTAAACGAAAATTAAATATAATCCTGGCCCATCGCGAACTGTCACAAGTAGCGCGGTTGCTAATCGACGGTTAATTATGTGCTTCCTTCCTGCACGCTCCGGATAGCGGTGCAGAATCAGGCTGTGCGGAAGGATTAGATAATGGGTTCCAGGAAAATTAATTTTACGAGACCATATAATCTTGGGTTTTTTAACTAGATAGATAATGTTATTAGGTTGTCGAAAATATTTAACCCACCGTCAAAAATTGTTATGATTTTTGGTTATTTAAAAAGAAAAAAAAATACAATTTATGAAGAAAAAGCCAAAGATTCCAAGAATTTAAAACATAAAAAAGGTAAAAAATGTCGAAAAAGTCAAGAACAGTCAAAAATGTCAAAAATGTCAAAAATGTCAAAAATGTCAAAAATGTAAAAAATGTCAAATATGTCAAAAATGTCAAAAATGTCAAAAATGTCAAAAATGACAAAAATGTCAAAAATGTCAAAAATGTCAAAAATGTCAAAAATTCAAAAATGTCAAAAATGTCAAAAATGTCAAAAATGTCAAAAATGTCAAAAATGTCAAAAATGTCAAAAATGTCAAAAATGTCAAAAATGTCAAAAATGTCAAAAGTGTCAAAAATGTCAAAAATGTCAAATATGTCAAAAATGTCAAAAATGTCAAATATGTCAAAAATGTCAAAAAATGGCTTGGCAAATGCTTTCTTCAGAGTGTTTGATTATTGAGGCGTAAAATCCTCTATTTTTTGTTTTAATCAAGTAACTCTTCATGAATATTAATTTGTGCATAATTTACGAGTACTGGCAGTGGCGTTAGCAGCCTTAGGAACGGCTGAAAACATAGTGAATGGTAATGAGATGGGGACTAACGCGACAAGTGGGCGGGGCAATGCACACGGTATTATGGAAGAAAGTAAAAAAAGGTTGGGCTACGCTGTGCGTTGTTTTTTAAGTATAAAGACGAACGTTGTGTTGTAAACAAACTCGTCATTTAAATGGCATCGAGGACCAAGCGAACTACGGAGAAGCGGCAGAGCAACCAAATTTAATCTTCCGTACTTTTGTAGTTACGTTGGGTCCAAAGCTAAAGCTTTTACGATATACACTAGCTCAAAGTGACTTGTTTCGTTCCTCCTGCCAAGTATAAATTACATTTGGCATTTCTCAAAGCCACAAACACGTTCTGAAGCAGTGCTATTTTCTCTACCTTGCAAATTTTGAAATATGTAGTTCTAAATTTATATCAAGCGATTAAAAAGTGACGCTAACATTGTTTTTCACTAAATGCGTGTAAGTAACAACAACAACAACAACAACAACAAATCGTTTGCATATTTAAGTGTAGGCTGTGCTAGGGAAGTGCTTGAATTGCATCATTGCGGGAACCGCGTTCCCGCAATGACAGACCGCGTTGGTTAAACTATAATCAAATTGGCTATAGCTTATGCCTTTTTCCTTTACAAACTACTGTTTAGTAGTAACAAAGTTGTAAGCAATTGAAATCTTTCATGCAGCCGTTTCACTCTCATTCAACGTCAACATTTTCAATTAGGTCAAAGAGGACAAAATTTATCAACTGCTAAAGTTTGTAAATTAAAAATTCTTTCCTATCCTGACGAACAGACAGACAGACAGACAGACAGACAGACAGACAGACAGACAGACAGACAGACGGACAGACAGACAGACAGACAGACAGACAGACAGACAGACAGACAGACAGACAGACA